>NW_026068251.1:159938-162964 GCF_014885135.2 Alexandromys fortis | reverse complement strand
AAAAAAAAAAAAAAAAAAAAAAAAAAAAAAAAAAAAAATGATGTGCCACAATCAATAAATTTGAAAAGTTTGTGTCCAGTTTGAAGTTTTCACTTACGGTACTACAAAACAGAATTTAATCTCAGATCCAGGAGATCCAATGCTCTCAGATGAACCTTATAGGCAGGGGTCATACACAGTACACGTGCGCACACACACATACACTCAGGGATATATCTATATAAAATAAAAATTATAATTTAAGTTTAATAAAAGATATTTTCTAAAATGTTCAGTCTTTATTGTATTTTCAATCTCTGTAAACACAGGGTGACATAATAGTCTTGCAATCACCAAATTTTTAGGGAATATAACATAGACATTTAAGGTCTAGATACAGGAAAGTACCTTTATGAAGTATGTGTTGATAAGAAACAGAATCCCAGAGCCACATCTCAGATGTTAAAGCTGTAATGATTAAAGGTATGCTTCGACATTATACAACTGCTGACTTTACTTGAATATGGATATTGGATCAATCCTGTTTGAAGCTGGGTTTACCTGACTCTAATCTAAAAGGTGCAGTGGGGATCCTGAGGCCTTGGAATAATGGTGTAATGATTTGTCCCTTTCTAGAACAAATAGGTAGAAGATGGAATGCAATTTTTTTGTTTGTTTGTTTGGTTGGTTGGTTTTGGTTTTTCGATACAGGGTTTCTCTGTAGCTTTGGAGCCTGTCCTGGAACTAGCTCTTGTAGACCAGGCTGGCCTCGATCTCACAGATATCTGCCTGCCTCTGCCTCCCGAGTGCTGGGATTAAAGGCATGGGCCACCACCGCCAGCTGGAATGCAAAATTTATGGATGATTAAGTCATCTTTTTTTCTTGAGAGTAAGGAGTTTAAATCATAGCACATACCCAAAGTTCCAAACATACAGAACCCAAGTTTGTGAAGATATGTTTTGAGAAACCTTTACAACCATGAAGTAAATAAAGAAGCAGAATTATACAACATTAATGTTATTTACATTTTCAATTTTTTTTTTAAAGATTTATATTTATTATGTATACAACATTCCTTCCGTGTATGCTTGCAGGCCAGAAGAGGGCACCAGATCTCATTATAGATGACTGCGAGCCACCATGTGGTTGCTGGGAATTGAACTCAGGACCTCTGGAAGAGCAGTCAGTGCTCTTAACCTCTGAGCCATCTCTCCAGCCCCCCATTTTCAAATTCTTGATACAAACAATATAGATAAATAACAATCTCATGAATTCTACACAGTATTTCAGTACAGAATAATTAGAAATATACATGTAAATACATGGCCTATACGACAGTGCATTCAGATGTAGTACAAATATTTTCTATTATCAAAACAAATATTTTAAATAGAATGAGAAATATTCTAACTCTTCATTAATTTTGAATATATTATTGCTCATGTGATTGATTCAGATGAAATTTTAAGCCTCTTAATCTCAACTTTATTCTTCACTTCAGTATTTGAGCTCTTTCATCTAACATGATTTAAGCTTTGATAAGTATTTATGATTAAACCTTCATTTTTCAAAAACTGGAATACACAGGGTTATATACTATCACAAGTGTTCACCAGAAATATAAACCTGGAGCCTGAAGACATGGCTCAGAGATAAAGAGCACTTGCTATTCCTGCAGAGAAACCTAATTTAGTTCTCTCTAAACAAATGGCAATTAGCTACAGTATCTGACTTCAGTGCCAAGGGTTTGGTGCTGACCTCAGGGATGGAGGGGCACACTACACCATGCAGTGTATATAACAATATGCAGATCAACCCTCATATATGTAAAAAAAGTATTATTTTAAAGCAAGAAATAGAAACATTGATATAACTCTTCAGAATTTCACTCTGTGTAATACAAACCTTTAGGGAGAGAAAAAAAAAAAAAGTCCAGAGAGGGCCTTCTTTCTCCAAAAGAAAAGAAGAGAGTAAAGTGCTGTGGGACAATGGTCTTGTACCCTGTAAAGATTTGTCAGTTTTACTAGTTTAATAAAATGCTGATCAGCAAGTAGCCAGGAAGAAAGCATAGACCGGGTGACCAGAACAAGAGAATTCTGGGAAAAGAAAAGGCTCAGTCTGCAGTCATCACCCCTACACAGAGGAAGCAAGATGAGAATGCCTCATTGATAAAAGGTAACAAGCCATGTGGCTAACACAGACAAGAATTCTGGGTTAATGTAAGAGGTAAGAATTAGTTAATAAGAAGGCTTGAGCTAATAGGCCAAACAGTTTATAATTAATGTAGGTTTCTACATGTTTCTTTGGGACTGAACGGCTGTGCGACATTCGTTTATGCTTGAAAACTGATGGCTTATGTGCAGCACTAAGTCATTATTCTCTGGAAAATTCTTTTTTTGTTGTTTTTTTTGGTTTTTCTAGACAGGGTTTCTCTGTAGCTTTGGGGCCTGTCCCAGAACTAGCTCTGTAGACCAGGCTGGCCTTGAACTCTCAGAGATCCTCCTACTGCCTCTGCCTCCCGAGTGCTGGGATTAAAGTTATGCGCCACCACTATTATATTCCACATAATGCCATACAAAAGTAGGCACAGTAGTGCTTATGCCCCTTGCTAATAAGGAAACAAAAGATAAAAAAAAAATAAGAATTTTCTAAAGAGAGTTAATCACTGAGTTTTGAATAGAAGGTGTCCTGAGACAAGTACATTTCAGGTGTCAACACAGTCATCATCACTGTGTGACATAATATTGCAAAAAAAGAAACCATAATACTGCAACCTTCATCTCCTCACATACAAAACAACTTTCTGGCAAGAGCAAACCACATAATACTTCCATGATATGTGTTCTCTGGGTGCTAAAATATTTACTATTAGGTTTCAAGAAAATGAGTCTCAGCTGGGCGGTGGTGGCGCACGCCTTTAATCCCAGCACTTGGGAGGCAGAGGCAGGTGGATCTCTGTGAGTTCGAGACCAGCCTGGTCTACAAGAGCTAGTTCCAGGACAGGCCCCAAAACCACAGAGAAACCCTGTCTCGAAAAACCAAAAAA
>NW_026068251.1:151138-159918 GCF_014885135.2 Alexandromys fortis | reverse complement strand
AAAAAAAAAAAAAAAAAAAAAAAAAAAAAGAAAAGAAAATGAGTCTCATCTAATTCTACTTTCCTATAAATTGCTCAGTGATGTCAGTGGTGGAATAAAATGAAAATGACTATGAATCTTATCACTGCACACAGAAACATGAGCTCTTTAAATTCATGGAGAAGGAAATGCATAATAAAGGTTATAAAATGAAGAAGTCCATCCACTCAAGCTGCACTGCAGGTGATAATTAGAGGCAAAGTTTACACAAAAAAATCAGAGAAGGGGCTGGAGAGATGGCTCAGTGGTTAAGAGCACTGCCTGCTCTTCCAAAGGTCCTGAGTTCAATTCCCAGCAACCACATGGTGGCTCACAACCATCTGTAATGAGGTCTAGTGCCCTCTTCTGGCCTGCAGACATATTGTATACATAATAAATAAATAAATATTAAAAAAATCAGAGAAAAATTAACCCTGACAACTCAGAAAAGAAAGCACTTTACAAAAGGAATAGATGAATAGAACTGGGGAGTAACAGACTATTTCCAACATATAAAACCAGAAAACTACCATTTCTTACCAGACATAAGATAATTACTACTTCTAATTTTACCTACAAAAAATATTTAAAAACAAATCATGAATAGGAGTCCCATGATATGAAAATACAAGTATTAAGAAATATGTCATAGGACAAATATCAAGAGATTGTATGATAAACTCCTAAAGGAACTATGAAGCGGAACACAGTAAAGGGAAGATATGTTACCATGACGCCAACAGTACAATGTAAGGGGGAAAATTAATAGCATGAACAGAAAAACTAAAAGGAGAGTAAGACAACATATGCTCTCCAGTCTTAGTGAATTAGAGGCATAAGAGTCAGTCATAAAAATTTGAATAAGGAAAACCAAGGAAAGACAGGAAAGGCATCAAATTTTCTTTTAAAGATGACGTGATCATGCAAAAACTTTCCAGCGTCACTACGGAAAAATGTTAGATTTACTAAGTGCTTCACATATTATCAAAAAGAACAAAACTAACACACAAAATTACTGCTTTCTCTATTTATTAATAATGTCAATTAGAAAAGTAATTTAGGACCCTAGCCTGGAAGTGTCAGAGTAAAAGGTAAAGCAGGGGAGGCCCCAGTGCCAGCCTGGAAGCATCAGAGAGAGTGCAGGGCAGCTGTAGAGGTTCAGAAGCAGACAGCAGTGGCTTTCAGACCTACCTGTACCAAAAGGAGTAATCACATAACTCCATCTGCATCTGGAGGAGGCACCGCCTGAGCCTCATGCCTACTTGCACAGTGAGAAGTGATCACCTGAGGCTCTCCCTGCCTGCTCCTTAAAAAATGATCAATGGAGCCACAACCTCCAACTGCACCAATTGAAGAGAGGTGCAGTTGGAGGTTGTGGCTCCATTGATCATTGGCACCTTTGAAGGACAGGTGCCAACTGTTCTGATTAGAGAAAAACAGTGCAAGAATACACTCAACTACATAAATAGCAATACAGCACAACCAGAAACCAGTGGTTCTATAATAGTAAGACCTGAACATTCCAACACAGATGAAGCAGAAGAAAATAACCTTATAAATAACTTTATGAGAAAAGCCCTAAAAGAAGTGAAAAATTACCTTAAAGAAATGGAGGAAAAGACAAACAAAAATTAGAAGAAAACAACAAACCCCTTAATAAAAACCAAGAAAAAGCAATCAAACAAGTGAAGAAAAGGGTTCAAGATTTACTTTTTTTTTTTTTTTTTTTTTTGCTTTTTCGAGGCAGAGTTTCTCTGTGGTTTTGGTTCCTGTCCTGGAACTAGCTCTTGTAGACCAGGCTGGTCTCGAACTCACAGAGATCTGCCTGCCTCTGCCTCCCAAGTGCTGGGATTAAAGGCGTGCGCCACCACTGCCCGGCAAGGGTTCAAGATTTAAAAACTAAAATAGAGGCAATAAAACACAAATTGAGGGAATTCTGGAAATGAAAAAGCTGAGTAAATGATCAGGAACCACAGATGCAAGCATTAAACAACAGAATACAAAAGATGGAAGACAGAAACTCAGGTGTTGAAGATACGATAAAGGAAGCAGATTCATTGGCCAAAGAAAATGTTAAATCCAACAAATTCTAACAAAAATATCCAGAAAATCTGGGACACCATGAAAAAACTTAACCTAAGAATAATAGGGAGAAAAGAAGTCCAGCTCAAAGGCACAGAAAATATATTCAACAGAATCATAGAAGAAAACTTTCCCAACCTAAAGAAGTGCATGCCTATGAAAATACAAGAAGCTAAAAAAGACCAAAAAAAAAAAAAAAAAAAAAAAAGTCCTCTTGCCACATAATCAAAACACTAAGCACAGAGAATAAAGAAAGAATATTAAAAGCTACAAAAGTCAGAAGGTCCTGGACAGGCATCATGCAGAAACAGAGATCATGGATGCAAGTCCAGACTACTCTACCTAGCAAAGCTTTTAATCACCATAGATGAAGATAAAAAGATATTTCAAAAAAATAAATAAAAAAAGATATTTCAAGACAAAACCAGATTTAAATAATACCTATCCACAAATACAGCCCTAAAGAAAGTACTAAAAGGAAAACTCCAACCCAAGGAAGTTAGCTGCACCCACAAAAGCACAGGCAACAGATCATCCCACAGTAGCAAATTTCAAAGACTGGAAACACAGGCATAATGTCACCAAAACAACAAAAAACAAAAATATCAGGAATTAGCAATCACTGGTCATTAATGTCCATTAATATCAATGGACTCCATTCACCAATAAAAAAGACACAGGTGCCACAACCCACATTATACAGTAATTGCTCAGTTATCTTTTCACGAGCAACTTATCAGAATCAAGGGATCTGATAAATGCTAAACCAAAAACCAAGGCCTTTTGGCATTATTGCTTTGTGAATAAAGTGGCTCTTCCTTGCTGTAGATTTTTTGCAGTAGCTAACTCCCTTTCTGTTACATTCCCTAGTTCAGAACAGTTTCCCACTGTCAGGCCTTGTTCCTCTCTCCAAGGTAAATGCAGAGATCTGGCTTCCTGCAATTATCTTTATCAGTAGGCATTTGGTCAGTGCTTAGGGTCTAGGCATAGAGCATCCCATTAAAGATATTCACAGATACCTAAAGGCATAGAATTACTACCTGCCCAAGCTGCTGTTCTGGTTTTACCTCACTTAAAAGATTAACTCCTTACGCTCACCTTCATCTTGGTTTACGGATGACTTTAGTTCGGGAAGTTTACTGCTTGTGTTTTACTCTCAAGAACAGCAGAATTAACTGCAACCCAGAGAAAGACCCACAATGCCCACAATCAGAATGGCTGATAACAGCACAGCCTGAAACTGCTAAGCCTAGGTCTCTTCTTAGCTTAAAGCCGTAAGTCTAACTCCAGACTTAAGCTGGTAGAAAAGACACCATCTGGTGAATGTGCTATCTGATCAAGAGCCATCGGATTCTCCATGACTGCTTAGGTAGGTTGCTTGGTTACTTGATTCTATGCATTCTGGGAGAGAGAAAAAAGTGGCACACAAGAAATAAACTTTTTAGCCCTTTACTAACCCCTTAAAAATGTAGCATAGCACACTAACCTTCCCTTCTAGAATTGCCTGATGGTTTAATTCCTTTCTTAACTAGCTTTTTCCATTAAGAAGTTCATTGGATGTGTACTAGCCACTCTCATGGATCTGTACGGGGGTGCATATGAAAAATCCTTATCTGATTGTCTATGGGGCAAGAGTTCTGACCCTGAAACATGCTAGGGCTGAAAAGTTACTAGTTTTAAGGGTATAAATGACTAGGAATATTTGTAATGGGTAGAAAAAGGGAGAACAAGAATAATGGCTCGGCACTGATGTGATCTGGAAAGGCTTTGCTATGACAAGCCAGCAGGCTCTCTCTGTCTCTGGCTCCTGGGTGAAAAGGAGTGTTGGGGCCTTTCCTCCTGGAATGGCTTTTTCTCTTTTGTTCGAGCTGAAGAGATGCTTGGGCTCCCAGCATACCCAGGGTCCTGGCCATGAAAATCACGACACCTGTTCACAAAGTGGACTTGAAAACGAAACCCCTTTATTCACAAGCCTGGCTCTTGTGCTCACCCGTGCCTCATGCAAGCTGCTTGCCCACTTAGTGCTACATGCAGAGAACATAGAAAAGATGAAATCTACATGTGCTGTTTGACAATAAAGATATTCATGACCTGCCCCCACCCCAAAAAAACCCTGAAGCTGGGCAGTGGTGGCACACACACCTTTAATCCCAGAACACAGAACGCAGAGCCAGGCAGATCTCTGAGTACGAGGCCAGCCTGGTGTACAGAATGAGTACCAGGACAGCCAGAACCGTTACATAGAGAAACCCTGTCTCAAAAAAACAAAACAAAACAAAACAACAAAAATATTCCACCTACGAAATCATTTGTTGCTGTTTTTCTGCCAGAGACAGAAAGTGGTCATTTTTAACTTTTCTTTCCTGCTCAATAAAATTTCTCTCTGTAAAAACAGGTATTTGGATATACTTTGTGCCTAATTCCAGGTCTGGGGGGGGGAGCCCCCGGGGTGCAGGGGTTCCCTTCTTTCCCCAATTCCTTTACAAATTCCTACACTAACCCTCAAAAGAATATTGTCAAAAACTGAAAGAAAAAGAAAGCTAGACCATCATCACACAAAGCTGAGTTTACCTTGATACAAAAATCTGCCTCAAAACATACATGAAATACAAGGGGACTAATGCAATAAAAAACGTGGATAACTAGGAATAAGAGAGAATGAGTAACTGTGCACACGCTCTAGAAAGCTCCGGGTGCGAGCAGTGGACCAGGGGAGTTAAAAAGTATGGATAAAGTTAAACTCCTGGGGGGGGGGGGGGTGCTGGAGAGATGCCTCAGCAGTTAAGAGCATTGCCTGCTCTTCCCAAGGTCCTGAGTTCAGTTCCTGGCAACCACATGGTGGCTCACAGCCATCCGTAATGAGGTCTGGTGCCATCTTGTGGCCTGAAGACATACACACAGACAGAATATTGTATACATAATAAATAAATAAATTTAAAAAAAAAGTTAAACTCTAGGAACTTTGTAATAGCCACAATACCAAAGAAAATGGATTACGAAAATACTCTACCAGAACACCACTCTTTAAATATTTCAACAACCACAATAAGAGTGAAAAGATCAGGATATGCCTCAGCTCGTGTAAATGAAAATTTAGTGACAACACAACAGAATTTTGAGAGCCGGGTTAAAGTTGTGGTGAATTTACAATATTTAAAATTTGATGCACAGGGGCTCAGCATCAGAATGGCAAGGGAAAATGGGCATATCAATACATGCGTTTTCACGGGAAAATACCAGGATAACATACAGGCTGAGAAATGGCAACACTATCGGCAACCAATCAAAAATTCCTGCACAAAAGATACTATGTTTCCGTGTTAACATTATTAAATCAAGAACCTGAATTGTTTCCCAGGGCAAACACGGTCACACGGTAGCATTCACAGTGTCAAAAACTGTTACGCAGGCTGGGAAGGGAGCAGAGCTATCAAAGGCCAATCAGATTTGGATGTTGTAGGCTATAATTCTAACCTGCCAGGCGAAACATGCCATTGGTGTCATAGTAGAATGACTATTTTGTAGGTAACAGGTCTTCTGGCTTGATCTGAAGCAGGTTCACAGAAGGAAATACATGAATGGGCCGGGTGGTGGTGGCGCACGCCTTTAATCCCAGCACTTGGGAGGCAGAGGCAGGCAGATCTCTGTGAGTTCCAGGCCAGCCTGGTCTACAAGAGCTAGTTCCAGGACAGGAACCAAAAAGCTACAGAGAAACCCTGTCTCGAAAATCAAAAAAAAAAAATTAGAAAGTATAATTAAGAACAGTCACTGACCATTCGGCTTGTACATAAGTAGGACACAATAGCTGATGATCTTTCAAAGGTACCAACANGGAAGAAAGAAATACATGAATAGCCAAAAGCCTGTGATGGTGAAGGTCAAAGGCTCTAATAATACAGAATTCACTACTGACATTCTGCTACATGTACAAATATTCAAACTGCCTTTTACTGATTCTGAACACACCACAGCTTGCTGTTGGTTTTGGCAAGGGTCTAAGAAACTCTGTTTTCAATGGACAACAGTTATTTCAGAGACTTATACCTCATCAAAAACAGAAAAACTAACTGCACAGGCTATGATGGGAATTACATATCCCCACATCTAAATTGCAGGGAACATTATAGAAGAGGAGATAAAAGATTTAAAAGCTGGAGTATAGGAATGTGACATATGAAAAACTCTTGCCATATGATATGACAATTAGAATTATCAACACATTACAGCCTTGTACACAGCCTAAACTTGCCCAAATTCATGCATGAAATATGAGAAGGACAACAGGGAAGAAAACACATCTACCCATAGATAAGACAGGGCAAGACCAGAGGGTAAGAATGAGCAAATTAAAATGTGCATTCATTAAATATCAATATTTTATTATCAAAATTGAACAAAATTTATAGAAATAATACTTAAGAGGAGATACCAAAGTCTATTTTGGAGGTAGAACTTTTGTTTTTTATGTACTCAACCAACCAATTAGACAAGATTTATACTATCTATTTTTGCTTCTCTTATTTAATACAAACTGAACAGTAAACAATCAAAGCAATAGTTAAAAAATGAAAAAAACTAACCAAGCACAAGAGAGATCATTGAAATAGAAACCTGAATTCACTGAAGGAATAGAGGATACCACCGGAAGAAGGGAAAGATAGGCATGCACATGGAACAGAATGCATTCTTGTGGGAAGAACAGTCTCACAAAATTCATATAATTGGCTCAAAATCTGTGACAATCAAACTACCCATGATTTACTTCACAGGTACAGAGAGGACACCAATACAAATTTACATTACTTACAAATACCAAAGACCCTAAGAGCCAGAGCAAGCCCGGACAAAGAGAGTAAAACTTGAGTCATCCCAGCTGTGATTTCAGATGATACTGTAGAACTAGAGGCACAATAGCACCATGGCAGGGACAGAAGAGGGGACACCTAAAGCACTGTGAGCAGCAGATCCAGAACCAACCCAACCTGGGTGACCAACTGAAAATACCAAAAATTTATCATACACATGACAGCCTCATCAACCTGTGTTGAAGGGAAAGGTTCATATCCACATATAAAAGAATGAAAATAGGTGAAAATCAATAAATTGGTGAAATTTGACTGTGTGAAATTGAAAAAATGTATACCCCAAAGTATAAAGAAACAGCATACTAAATGGTGAAACTTATTAGCAAACAGTTTACAGTACCAAGAAGTTAAAAAAAAGCAAACTAAATATTTTAATCAAGAAATAAACCAAAAAAAGTGACAATGCAAAAAAAGCTGTAGCATAGCCTAAATGTAAATAGCATATGTTCCACACATTTACGGATGAAGAAAATGCTTCTCTTGTGTACACTGACAATTCTCTGCCCAGTCAGTAGCTACACTCATGCTGTTAAACAGCAAACACTAGAGAAAAGACAGAAGGAAGAACACAGAGACCGTGTTCTTCAGTGGGTCTCACTGCAACAGCAGAAAAGTCAGTGTGCAGTTTTATGGACAACTAAACAATAAAAAAGTAAAACCTAGAGCTGGAGAGATGGCTCAGAGGTTAAGAGCACTGATAGTTCTTCCAGAAGTCCTGAGTTCAATTCCCAGCAACCACATGGTGGTTCACAACCATCTGCAATGAAATCTGGTGCCCTCTTCTGGCCCGCAGGCATACATGCAAATAAAACCCTGCATACAAAATAAATAAATCTTTTTTTTTAAAAGATAAAACCTAGTGAAAATACTACTCAGATTTTAAAGGAATGAAATAAATTGCAAACTAGCAATGAAATAGAAAGAGGAAAAGAAACATAATACAAAAAAAAATCATAAAATAGTGTTTATAATTTTCTTCAGTGATTTCTTGAAATGTATATGGATAATATGCACCAAACCAAACATGAAAACAGGATAATACTAAAACCAAAATATATACTAGCCCTAAATAATCCTAAAATCAAAATATATACTTCCTATCATACTTAGTGCTAAGAATGAAGAAACTTTATAAAGATTTCCTGTGATGATGGTTGGTCATGATTATGGTAGGTAACAGGAAAAGACGAATCTATAAGTGTAAAAAACAAAGAATATTAATAAATGATCAAAGGGTCCATTTCCAGAAAGGTATGTGATCAATATGAATGTATTTTACAAGTTTCCAATTACATGAAGCTATCACTGACTGACCTGTAGGAAGCAAATAGATAATGATACAGGAAGCTTCAATATCTACCACTGAGCAAGATGACCATAAACAGAAAACCAATAATGCCTAGCAGCCCTGCAGAGAACCATCCACTAAACATCAGAAGGTGCCCAGTCTTTTCTAACTTCAATGAGCATCCTCTAGTGTGGCCATTTCTTAAAAATAGAGCAACTCCTCGAACCTAGTAGAGATCAATATTTAAAAAGTGTCTTCTCCAAAAACCTAGAATACTGACATCAACATTAGAAAGAGCAGAGAATACAAAAGAGGCATGTGAACACTGACTCACTGAATGCATGCTCTCATTCATTCAAACAGGAAGAAATATAAAACAATGTTTATTGTCTGAAAATATTCTCAATAATTTATACCAAGATCTTACAGGCAGTTTTTCTATAAATGCAGAATGTCAGGAATTCCTAAGATTTATAAAATTGTGAGAAACCAAAAAAAAAAAAAAAAAAAAAAAAAAACTGCAAAAA
>NW_026068251.1:146041-150417 GCF_014885135.2 Alexandromys fortis | reverse complement strand
AAAAAAAAAAAAAAAAAAAAAAAAAACTAATGAAACCACTTAATATAAAAACACAACCAGAGATGTTAAAGAGGGACATCATTCCCATGCAAAGTCAAATAAAATTATATTTGCCTGAGTATTAATTTTTTACATACACAATCTTCAAACACCTACCAATAGGAAATCCTGAGATTAATCTCTGTGGAATTCTTTAGAATCATTTAGAATTAATCAGAATGTGGCAAAACCAATTTCATGTCCTATTTTTCTGTCACTTGAGCCCTTCCTAGTCTCTTTACACCTTCCTCAATCACTGTAACAAACCTGGATCTTTTGCTATTGTTTCCTCTCTTCACCATCCAGAACTTTTTGTTTTGATTCCCAGGTGAGCAGGACTGACTGAACAATGTGAGGCTGCACAAGAGAAAGAGATTCTTTAGAAAACACCTGGAACTTTTCAAGGAGCAAAAAGTAAAGATGCTAACACCTGCCTAAAGATTAAGGAAAGAGAAAATATTAAGAAAAAGATCTCTAGCCGGGTGGTGGTGGTGCACGCCTTTAATCCCAGCACTGGGGAGGCAGAGGCAGAGATCTCTCTGTGAATTCAAGGCCAGCCTGGTCTACAAGAGCAAGTTCCAGGACGGGCTCCAAAGCTACAGAGAAACCCTGTCTCGAAAAACCAACTAACGGGGAGCTAGAGAAATGGCTCAGTGGTTAAGAGCACTGCCTGTTCTTCCAAAGGTCCTGATTTCAATTCCCAGCAACCACGTGGTGGCTCACAACCATCCGTAAGGAGATCTGGTGCCCTCTTCTGGCCTGCAGGCACACATGCAGACAGAATACTGACAATACTGTATATACATAATAAATAAATAAATCTAAAAATAAAAAAAGAAAACCCAACTAACTAACAACAAAAATAGATAAATAAATAAATGAAAATGTCTCTTATGTCTCTTTCTCCTTGTATTTCAGTTTACTCTGTGAGATGTGAGACTCATTCACACACAGATCCCACACATCCAGAGTAGTTTTCCCAAGAACCCGGAGCAGAAGCAAGGGAGATTGCAAGAAAACTATTCTTACCCTCAGAATCCCAACTGCTGCAGCTCTTTAACAGGAGATCTCAGCTAAAAGTCCCGTGAGCAGGGTCTAGGCATTTCCACTCCTACAAGAAGTTCACATTCACAGCACTAAATGTCAACAAATCCTGAAATTAAAAAAAAAAAAGTTGGTCACGTGTACTTAGGCAGAGTGCTTTTCCTCAACAAAAGGGACATGTTTCTGATACAGGTGAGTGATCATAAATACTTAAAAGAAGATTTATAATATTGTTTAACGTGCATTTGCTAACTATAAAATAGTGTGGCCTGGGGCTGGAGAGATGGCTCAGAGGTCAAGAGCACTGGCTGCTCTTCCAGAGGTCCTGAGTTCAATTCCCAGCAACCACATGGTGGCTCACAACCATCTGTACTAAGATCTGGCGCCCTCCTCTCGCGTGTGGGCATACATCAAGGCAGAATGTTGTATACATAATAAATAAATAAATCTTAAAAAAAAAAACACAGCATACCAAGACACAAACAACATAATATTGAAAGCAGTCTCTATAAGGCTAAAGAAGTGGAAAACCGGGTATCATTGGCGGTAGGCCAGGGTAGCAGCTAAGAGAACACGCTGAGGGAGGACGATGAGCAATAGAGCCAAGGCAGACAGAGACCAGGTAAGAGAGCCTGCGAGGAGCGAGAGCGAGAACGATAACGGACGGATGAACAAGTTTCAGGGGTGCGCGTGGCGCATAAGAAAGCACCTGGCTGCAGGTGAAGAAGTGAGCTGCCGCCGCCCCCGCCAGGGCCACGGGCAGGACTACGGGAGCTGACGGCGTCCTGAGCAGCCTCAGCGAGCACAGCCCCATCCCTTCCCTGCTGGGTCTCAGCCCCGCAGCTCCTCTGACCTGGGAGGTTCCAGGGCCGCCGGGCTGCGGTTCCCGCCACTGCGCTGCTGGCTTTCCCAGGCCGCCCGATGTGGAGGCTGCGGCTCCGGGAAGTTTTCAGGTCCCCGAACACACAGCGGGGTCTTCCTCACCAGGTACCAGACGACGCGGCTCCCTGAGTGCAAAAGGGACTAGAGAGATTTCTGGTCACTTCAGCCTGGTTCTCCCAAGCCATTCTTCCTGGCCCCGCCCACTACAACCACTTCCGGCTACGTATTCCCTCTAAACCCGCCTACTGAGGGCTTTGTTTTGGGAGGGGGGTTGGTTTTTCCAGACAGGGGTTCTCTGTGCCTTTTTCATTTTTTAACAGGGTTTCTCTATGTAACCTTGGCTGTCCTGGAGTTCCAGCACTGTAGACCAGGCTGGCCTCAAATACAGAGATCCGCCTGCCTCTGCCTCCCAAATGCTGGGATTAAAGGTGTGTGCCACCACCGCCAGCCTAGTCTAAAAGAGCTAGTTCCAGGACAGGCTCTATAGCTATAGAAAGACTTGGTTTCGAAAACAAACAAACCAAAAAACTTATTGGAGTTTTTCTCAACTTTTGAGGAAATAAACTTTTTTGTCTTCTAAACAAAGTTTACATTAATAAGTACTCTTTAAGCTGATTTGTGTGTCTAAAATAACTACTAAGCAAAGCTCGATTGCATGAAACCATTCCTGAGCATCCCTGAGCTGATTGTGGACACCCTATTTCAGACCTGGAATTTTAGTCATGTCCTGGTTTCTTATGTGTAAAATGTGAGCCAAAACCGTAGCATTTGCATAAGGAGTGGCTGAGAAGTTGAGATATGGAAATTGTGGGTCATGATTGGGTTAGAACACCAGCCCTGCCTGATAATCAGGCAAGGATTCAGCTAGAATTACAACTACAGAATAGGATGTGGGACTTAGGGAAAGGCATTCCATACAATGTAAGGAAAAGCTGTCTTTTGTGGTCATTTGTGAGGATTTTTTCTAATAAATTATTACATTTTTGCATAAATAAACAAATGTTTCCCAGACATTGAATCATAATGGTCAAACCATGCTCTCAGTGTCCGTTCACTGATGCAGCTCCGTTTGGAGAATGTATGTCACTTATAGAATTCCGTAGCACACTTTCATTCTGTCTTCAGAAGCTTCCAAACCAGTCCAGTCTGTCTCGCTGTATGCCATATCAACAAAACCATCTGATTTGGGAGTTAACACCCTAGAGCAGGAAGTCCACCAATATTTCATTTTTTTGAAGCTGATTTTTAGCCCAGTAAGTACACAATTCATCATTGGGTCTGCTTTTCCAATGCTGTCCTGTTTTTACTGCTAAAGCGTTTAGTGCATCATCCCAGAGTTTCTTCGTTATTCAGGTTTGTCTTGGCTATCCTGGTGTGTGTGTGTGTGTGTGTGTGTGTGTGTGTGTGTGTGTGTGTGTGTGTACTTTCATATGAAACTGAAAATTGTCCCTTTTTGATCCATGAAGATGCCTGGCAGTGGTGGTGCATGCCTTTAATCACATTACTCTGGAAGCAGAGGGAGGCAGAACTCTGAGTTGAAGGCAGTCTGGTCTACAAAGGGAGTTATAAAGAGAAACCATGTCTCCAAATACCAGAACTGAAGAAAAAAAAAACATACAAGAATTATGTTGGAATTTTGATGGGGATTTGAATCTGTTGTTTGCTTTATTTAGGATTGTTATGGTTTTGGTCCTTTTAAGAGATCTAATCTGCTTTTTATTATAAGGAAGACCTGGGAATGTTATGGTATTGGTCCCTTTAAGAGACAGCTGATCTTCAGCTTCCGGCCTGGGACTGGCTGCTCCCAGAGCCCACTGCCTGCCACCACGTGGCCCGCCACCACCATTTGGGACCTACAGCATTTCTGCTGCCTACTGCCGCGGGGATCTTGTAGCATTTTTTAAAAAAGAACAAGGATGATCATTTTTTTATATTACTCCAATCAGTCCATGAGCATGAGACATATTTCCATTTTCTGAAATCTTCTATTTCTTTATTTAGTGATTTGAATTATTTTCTTTTAGTATCTTTTATTGAAATATGTCTTCCTACAATGTTTTGATCAATTTTATAACCTCACAAACACTCCAAATATTCCAAAACTCCATATGCACTAAACATTATGTTTTCTTTCTCTCTAAAAAGAAAAAGAGGACTCACCAAGGGGTCTGAAAAAGCCTGGAATAAAACCGGACTCGCTGAACATAGCTGACAATAAGGACTACCGAGAACTCATGATCAATGGCAATGGGTTTTTGATCCTACTGCACAGACTGGCTTGTTGGGAGCCTAGGCAGTTTGGATGCTCACCTTACTAGAACTGATTGGAGGTGGGTGGTCCTTGGACTTCCCACAGGGCAGGGAACTTGATGGCTCTTTGGGCTGAGGAGGGAGGGGGATTTGATTGGGGG
>NW_026068251.1:141347-144223 GCF_014885135.2 Alexandromys fortis | reverse complement strand
GTAGGGGACACATCATCTATCCCAAGCGTTTATTGTTCACAGAATGCACCGTCTCCCTGGGATCTGTCCCAGCTGGGATCCAAAGCTGAGCAGAATGGATAATACATCTTTTGTTGCATTTTTTTTCTTTCTTTCTTTCTTTCTTTCTTTCTTTCTTTCTTTCTTTTTTTTCTTTTGGTTTTTCGAGACAGGGTTTCTCTGTGGTTTTGGAGCCTGTCCTGGAACTAGCTCTTGTAGACCAGGCTGGTCTCGAACTCACAGAGATCCGCCTGCCTCTACCACCCAAGTGCTGGGATTAAAGGCGTGCACCACCACCGCCCAGCCATTTGATGCTCTTGAAGAGGACCTACAGAGGGGTCAAAGCTGTCTGCATTACGAGGGGCCCCGAATCCCTCTTCTGATATTCATAGATGTCAGGCAGTCTTGTGGTGCACCCACACTTATGGAGGCAAAGCACTCATGCACATAAAATGAAAATAAATAAATCTAAGTAAACCCAAGGTTATAATTCATAAAATATCTATTGTGGGCCATAAAAATGTTAATGTATGTTTAGAGACGTTAGAAATTCTTGTCCTCTTGGTAAAAATGCTTGAACAATATTTTGAAATATAAGTTAGTGACCTGCAAGTTTTTTTTTTTCTCTAAGTCTTTACTTACAATTAGTCTCAGTCTTTTTAACATCTGGGTCAGAGGTCCAGTAGTAGAGAAGAAAACAACTGTGCAGTAATCAGGATGATACCAAGAGAATATTGCTGTATACATGCCTGGAATACTCAAATAATAAGCAAAAATGCCCTTTTAAAAAGAGGAAATGAGGCCAGGTGGTGATGGTACATGCCTTTAATCCCAGCACCCAGGAGACAGAGAACAGGCAGATCTCTGTGAGTTTGAGGCCAGACTGGTCTACAGAGCGAGTTCCACGGCAGGCTCCAAAAGCTACAGAACCTCTATCTCAAAAAAACACTAAATAAAATATATAGGAAATGAGAAAAGAAATCATTTTCTGGAAATCTGCAAATGAAATGTTGGATGTATGTGACCCCAAATACATTTTACAGCTATGATTTCTGCTGTGACAATTCTAAGAGAGAAAAATTGATTATTTGACAATCCATTTCAGTTTAGTGAGTTAGGAAACACAAATAGATTGACAATGATTACAGCTGTGTAGTGTAAATCAGTAATATTAGGCCAAGCACATCTGTCCACTTCCTGTGGCACATTTTATCATATCTTCAGATAATAGTGCTGTTGACCATGTGGAAGTCATTGCCTAAACTTTTCTATTTTCACCCTAAGTCCAAGACTATGTGTGAAATTGCAAACTTGGAAAATGTCATATACTGCCTGCAGTATTTCTTTCTGGTCATATTCACTGCTTCTCCAACAAAATTAGTGAAGTGTGTCTTCTTCAGAAATGAGTTCATCTAAAAGACAGGGAACACCTTACAGTGCAGTTTGCCCCTAATTAAGTCAGAAAATCTGTTCTGATTTCATCATATTTTCTTGAATCTGAAAGACCTGGGTAAATCCGGACCTCCCCAGCAGGAAGAAAATAGCCAAAAATCCAAGCAGGAAGAGAAGAATCAAATCTAGGATTAGCCGGTTAGTGACTGACTGTTTCAGGAACTAGCTGTAAAGTTAGGTTGCAATCTTGAGAATAATCCTGAGAAACAGGGAGTTTCCCCCTTGTGATTTTCATTGTAATGTGTTTTAAGAACTAGCTGATTATGACCTTGGGAGTGATCCTGAGAGGCAGGGGGTTGCCCCCTTGTAATCTTCACTGGTATTTTCGGAATTTCCTGTGACGCACTCCCTGCCAATTCCGGATCACTGGGCTGTGGTTTCTTCCCTAAAAATCGATTCTCCTGGTCACTTGGGGTCAAACTCTCCCCCTGCGTGGATTATGAGGCTCGGCCCCAGTGCACTGGTTCCCATCTCATCTCATCATTAAAGCCTCTTGTGATTGCAGCAAGGACGGTCTCTCATGAGTTACTGGGAGGTCGTGTTATCCCGAGACTTGAGTGAGAGTCTCCCCAGCACTGGGGGTCTTTCAGAATTCCTCCCTGAAAATACAAGTTTCCAATTATAGTGAGCCTCTTGGGATACATAAACTGATGCTTCCACTGTTCATCACAGGAGACAGGCAGATTGTGTTTGTGAGCAAAGACTTCAACAGTCGCTAGCAGGACTATTGAGGTCTATGGGTCATAAGGTCCTTGTTATGTGTGGGTCCCTGGAGTTGACCCCCAGCACTTACTGCAGAACCAATCATTAGCAACGTTAAAAACCAAGGTAGCAGTGTGTTAGAGTAGTCCCCGTAGAACTAAGACTGCACTGAGGGCTGAGCACTGCCTGTACTTCCAAAGGTCCTGAGTCAATTCTTAGCAACAACATGGTGGCTCACAACCATCTGTAATGGGGTCTGGTGCCCTCTTCTGGATAGCAGGCATACATGCAGGCAGAACACTGCATACATAACAAATAAATAAAATCTGTTTAAAAATAAGACTGCATTAAGTTCAGGTTTATCTGTTAAAGCCAGATAAAGAAGATATACTTCTTTTTCTCTTTGTAGATGTTATTCATTGAATGAACATCACATCACAGATGGTTCCATTGTGGTTGTTTTTTTGTTTGTTTGTTTTTGGTATTTCAAGACAGTGTTTCTCTGTGTATAACAGCCCTGGCTGTCCTGGAACTAATTTTTTAGAGGAGATTGGCCTTGAACTCACAGAGATCTGCCTGCCTCTGCCTCCTTCTCTTGAGTGCAGGGATTAAAGGCATGTGACACCACCACCTGGCTTCTATTGGGCTTTTTCTAAATTTATTTATTTATTTATTTATTTATTTATTTATTTATTTATTTATTT
>NW_026068251.1:108355-136540 GCF_014885135.2 Alexandromys fortis | reverse complement strand
TTTATTTATTTATTTATTTATTTATTTATTTATTTATTTATTTTAGGCTTTTTGAGACAGGGTTTCTCTGAAGGTAGAGCCTGTCCTGGAACTAGTTCTTGTAGACCAGGCTAGCCTCGAACTCACAGAGATCTGTCTGCCTCTGCTTCCCGAGTGCTGGGACTAAAGGTGTGTGCCACCAATGCCTGGCTCATTTATTTATTTTTATTTTATTTGTGTAGACAGAAGTTTCTGTCCCACCCAGTCCTGCAGCTGTTAAGCCCCAAAGAAACACACAGAAGCTTATGTTAATTATAAACTGTTTGGCCTATTAACTAGCTCTTACAACTTAAATTAACCCATAATCAGCCAGGCGGTGGTGGTGCACGCCTTTAATCCCAGCACTTGGGAGGCAGAGGCAGGTGGATCTCTGTGAGTTCGAGGCCAGCCTGGTCTACAAGAGCTAGTTCCAGGACAGGCTCCAAAACCACAGAGAAACCCTGTCTCGAAAAACCAAAACCAAACAAACAAACAAAAAAACAACCCATAATCCTTGTCTCTGGTTAGCCATGTGGCCTGATACCTTTTCTCAGTGAGGCATTATTAAACCAATATGAGTGACAAATCTTTTTTTTTTAAGTATTTATTTATTTATTATGTATACAATATTCTGTCTGTGTGTATGTCTGCAGGCCAGAAGAGGGCACCAGACCTCATTACAGATGGTTGTGAGCCACCATGTGGTTGCCGGGAATTGAACTCAGGACCTTTGGAAGAACAGGCAATGCTCCTAACTGCTGAGCCATCTCTCCAGCCCCTGAGTGACAAATCTTTACAGTGTACAAAAGCATTATCCCACAGCATATATATTTGGGTGCTTTACTGCATATATGTCTTTGGACCACATGCATGCAGTACTCACAAAGTTCAGAAAGTACCAGAAAAGGTCAACAGATCCCCTGGACTAGATTTACAGATGATTGTGAGCTGTCATGTAGGTGCTGGTAATAGAACCTGCGTCCTCTGTCAGTGCTTTAACCATTGAGCCACCTCTCCAGCTCTCAGATATATTTTTTCTGAGCCAGGGCCTCACTGAGAATCCCTGGCTGTTCTAGAATTCACCATGTAGACCAGGCTCATCTTGACTGACAGATTCATCTACCTCTGCCTCCAGAGGGTTGAGATTAAAGACATGAACCACCACTCCTGGAATTCACCAAAAATTTAGAAATGTACATATAAGTGTGAGAAATGTAAACAGAATTTCTTGTCTTTTTTTTTTTTTTTTTTTTTTTTTTTTTTTTTTTTTTTTTTTTTTTTTTTTTTTTTTTTTTTGTCAAAGACTGAAATAAGACACAACTCTATTTCAAAAAAAATGTAAAGAAGCTACTTGGAGAATTTCAAATTTCTCAAAGGTCAACACTTTTGGGGTCAAAATGTTAAAAAAATGGTGCTAAAAATTATGATTAGGTTGTCAATTGTGTTGTTTTTAACTTAGCCATTGACATAAGCATGTGAGGTGAGCTCTGACCACTCAAAGAAATGAAGTCCTAGTGGGACCCTTGCTGAATGTGTTTGCATGCTGGACTTGGCACAGCTATGTTTGCTCGCATAGAAGTAAGATTTTTTTTTTTTTACCTTGCCATTATTTTGAGATGTTCAGACCCATTCCTAACATAAAAACAACTTAATTTTTCTAGTTCTGTTTTGATGTCTTTCTTTGCCTGAGTATAATGGTATGCTCACCTTCTATATTGCCTCCTGTTGGAATATCAGTTTTGCTAATAGTGTAATTCTGGATGTTTGATTGGCAGTAGTGGAGGTCTGGGAGGAAAGGATAGAGGTGGCTTGTTAGTGCCACTTCATTTGTATGGTGATGGAACTTTATCCAGCTTTCCAGTAAAGCTCTCCAGCATGAGCTACTGTCTCAAAAATTTAGAATATTGCAAGTAAGTACAGAACATGCAGCTGAAACTTCACTTTTATCATTAAGTACTGTTACTTGCAAGGAACATTTTACTTCATTATTTTATCTGACTGAGCCATGCAGCTCCTCTACCCTATCTGCAAGCCTGATACCCTGTCTCCTAATGGACTGATCTCTTTGTGTTATTATTAGGCGCATTGCATTTTTCATTTCTTGTTTCATTTCAGTTTGCATGTTTCAGTGTTTCTACTTATTGAATTCATTTTTCATATCCTACAGTGTTCTCATTTCCTTCAGGCATTTGCTAGCGTGTCCTTGCCAAGGGATCATTTTGTTCCTATCTTCTCTGAGTTCATTCACATGGTTTACGTGTTTGACTCTAGCTTTTGAGTTCTGTACATTGGATATCATTTAAGTTGCTCTCCTTGGGGGAAACAAATATGGTTTATGCTTTGAGCTGTTGGACTCTAGCATCCAAACACCTAGAAGGAGTCGCCCCCAGAGACCATCTCATACACCACAGCCGATGCAAAAGCACGAGGATTTTATTAATTCTGTCATGACAGGGTCCCCCAGCATTCGGGAAGCCGAGGGACCTCGAATAGTGGGTACAGTCTACTTTTAAAGGGGCCACAGAAGCAAGGGGGGTTGTTCTTTGACTATTCTGATTGGCTTATTCGAAAGGGCTATTACCAATAATTGACTGGAGAGCTGTTGCCAGATCAGATGAGGTAAGAGGTCATTTTGACCCCGTTTCCCAGGGGACCGAACCAAAACATACTGTAAGGGTAATTGTTCAGGAACTGAGTACGTGGGAGTGTAGCAGTTAGGTCCTTGGTTCCCAGGGGAGGAGGGGAAGCACTATGGCACAGAGGCTGAGAGGATTCAGAATTGTTAAAAATGGCTTCAGGATTGTCTTAAAGTCTTACAGAGCCAAGGACGTTACATCTTAGTTTTAATTTTTTGGGGAAGGAATGGCATCTGAGTCTCATATCTTTACCCTTAGTGGACAGTATTTAAACAGAGAGCAGAGAGACACTCTGCTCTGCATCTCTGGAGAGATGCCACCTTGATGTGCCCTGTGATGTGCCCTGTCTCCCCTAGGATTGGGACCATCAAATTAAAGATTTCAGTTAGAGACTGAGCCTGACCTTCAGCTGAGTCGTCCAACAGGCGAGCAGCCGTGGGGAAACCCTAGTTAGGAATTTAGAGTGTGAACCTTGTGTGATGACCCATAGCATAATAAAATATAACTTCTGTTATGCTAACTCCGTGCATGATAACGTATATCCCAAGGTTTCAAAACTGGGGGGGGGAGTCAGTAAGTGGGGTGCACTGTCCTTCTAGATCCAGTTCTACTCTAGACTGGCAGCAAGCATGTGGGGAGGCTGTGCAGAGCTGGTCTTGGGCAGCTGGAGCTCTGTGGAAGGCAGCTGTAAATCCTGGTACCTGTCCTCCACCATCTTTATAGGCCCCGCCCTTATGCTCCTTGCACCTTTCCCCCTCCTCAGAGAATGTCAAGACCACTCCCCCCGGGCTATTTAAACTTCTCCTAAAACAAACAAACAAACAAACAAACAAACAAACAAACAAACAAACGCGTGGTTTTCCCCGGGCCACCGGAGAGCGCAGGAGTCCTATTAAACCTGGGTATCTTTTAGTTTTTGTTTTGATTTGGCTTGGTTGGGATCTATTTATTTATTTATTTATTTATTTATTTATTTATTTATTTATTGCTCGGCAGAGAGCTTGTGTTAGAAAATATTCCTAACATCTTGGAGGTCCCACGGAAATAGAAAATATTCCTAACAGCAGCCTGAGATGGAGTAGAAGGGCCGGGTCCCTGTTGGAGAGAGGACACCTGCGAGAGGTGTTTGTAGGGGTAGGGGAGGTAGAAGCACCGACTCAGGACACTAAAAAGAGGCCGCGTGAAGAAGACGTCTCCGGAAGTGGGGTGTATTGTGCCGGGTCAGGAGGAGCCGCTCCAGGGAACGAGGACAGGAAATTGCGCCATTCCCTGTTGGACTCGGGGAGCCGCGAGGTTCTGAACTGGGTGCGGTAGACCGCGCTGTGAGATCGGGGACCTGAAAATTCCTCAGAGCCGCAGATACCGGGGAATTTCCTGGGAAAGTCAGCAGTGCGGTGGCGGGAACCGCAGCCCAGCGGCCCTGGAACCTCCCAGGTCAGAGGAGCTGCGGGGCTGGGACCCAGGAGGGAAGGGACCGGGGCTGTGCTCGCTGAGGCTGCTCAGAAGAACTCGGCTTTCAAAATTATGTTGTGAATATCTTTCGGTTGTCGATAAGGTTGAGATCCTATGAAGTGGGGTTTAATCGTGATTTTTTTTATCTTATGGTTGTCAGAATATTTTCACAAAATAATCTCGTAGAGCATCCGCAGTGTCTGTAGTTTGCAAACGCGTTCTCTTTCATACTGTAACAGTTACAAAGCTTCTGTTTTTTTTTTAACTCCCGCAGTCCACTACTTCCCTACTGAAGAGTGGCCTTCAGCGCGAAGAATAGCAATCCCCATAGGTATCAGTGAAATGATATACCTCTGTATATTTGATTGGATCGGAAAATAATACACTATAAATCACCACAGTTATGGTTGTAAACATTAGCATTTCCTAAGATGTATACACTCTGTAGTAAAAACAAAATTCAGAAATGTGTCTTCATATGCTTAGCTTTCTGAGTGAAAAATGAGGACACAACTGCTCCATCACGTGGTTATCATAGGTATGAGGGAGAAAATAGCCAGAGGCATCTGCGAGGGTCCAGAATGGACTGGTGCTTGAGAGAGGGGAGGGAGGGAAGACTGGACAGAGATGGAGGCCAAGAGATCACCTTAGCCATTTGACAAGGTCCAGGCAAGCCCAGTATGCATGCTGTGAGAAGATGCTATTAGGCCATAGTATTTTTATAGACAGAAAACTCCTTATAGATTAAAACAAAATTAGAAAGTACCTTTTGAGCTCTCTTTCTCCCTCTTTCTTTGTCTGCCTCTCGATCTTCCCTCCCCTTTACGCTTCTCTCAATAAACTCCACACTCAAAAAATAAAAAAGAAAAGAAATGACCTTGATTAATTATGATTTTACACCTGTATCAGAAAAATGCCTCCTTAGTTCAAGAAATGCACTCTGCCCACGCACATGTGGCCCGAACTGTCCTTTTCTATTTCAGGGTTTGTTGACATTCAGTGCTGTGACGGTGGACTTGGAGGAGGAGTGGGAATGCCTAGGTCCTGCTCTCGGGCACTTTTGCACAGGTCTCCTCTTGGAGAAGAGCAGCAGTCTGGATTCTGAAGATCAGGATAATTTCCTTAGTCTCCCTTGCTTCTCAGGGCTCCTGAAGAGACTACTCTACACATCTGTGAGCTGTGTGTGAATGAAGAGTCACATCTCATAGAATAAAGTGATATCCTCAGAGACAGACACATTTTCATGATATTTTCTCTCTTTATGTTTATTCTTCTGGCAGGTGTTATCATCTTTTTTCTTCCATTAAAAGTTCCAGGTTTTTTCTAAAGAATCTCTTTTTCAAATGCGGGTCTCACATTGTGAGTCAGTCCTGCTCACCTGGAAAGCAGAACAAAGGCCTGGATGGTGAAGAGAGAGGAGGCAATAGCAAAGGGATCCAGGTCTGTTACAGTGATTGAGGAAGGGGTGGGGTAGGTCTCACGGAACAGTAAAACCAGGACATAAATTTGCTTTTGGCAGATTCTAGTACATTAATGATTATGGAAATTTTCACTGAGAATAATATTAGATTTGGTAGTATGGATTTCCCATTAATGGCTGTGTAGTAAGCAGTCAATTATTCTCCGTATTTGATGAGTTATGAGTTTCTGAAATAGCTCTTCCCCATTGAAGCCAAAGTTTCTTTGGCCCAGGTTGAAAGCAGAACCAGGCTATGGGTGTGAACTGAGCCATTCATTTAAAGGCAGATTGAGTATTTGTATGTGTAGCAGTTATCAGTACTGACTTCCTGTCTAGGGCCTGTGACTTTCCTTTTGCTCTTGTGCAGGTTCCTTGTACCATCCATGTACCTCCTTCTGTAGAGCTGGCCTCATACTAAACCAGAATAGCTTCTGGTACCCATGAAATAGTATTGCCCCTATGACACCAGTGGGTATGCCTTGCCTGACAGATTGGGATTACGTCACACGGTATCCAAATCTGGTTATGGCCCCCTGCCCCAGCCTGCATAGCATTGTCTGACAATATGACTGTTAAGACCTGGGAGTTCAGGATATCTGCAGACAGGGTGAGTGGTCTGACCTGAGCTTCCTCAAGAAGGTCCACTTGACTTCTGACTCTCCTATGTTGTCCTCTTTGAATTTTTCTGTCTTTGTTGAATTATGTGTCCTTCTTTTGTAGTGTTTGGTTTAGCTTTGTGTCTGTTCATCTTTATTATGCTGAGGTATGTTCCTCCTGTTCTCGAGAGCTTTTATACTTTTATACTGCCACAGGGCTTTCTTGTATCTATTGACGTAGTCATTCAAGTGGCCTGCGGGCCACGAGGGCCAGCGGGTCCCAGGCAGGGAGCCACACAGTGGGTGAGAGGCAGAGACAGATGGGCACGCCATGCAGAGAAAGTGGGTATTGATTTAGTGGGTTATGGATGGAAAAGGAACTGGAGAAGGGAGAAGAGCAGGGGAGGAATGGGGTGGGGGAGGGAGTGGGTGGGGCTTGTCTCTTAAAGAGACATGACAGACCATTACACTAGAGTCATGGTGTTGTGTGATGCTCTCCTCTATTAAGACATGTAAATTAAATTAGAGACCTTAACATGAGGAATTTGTGTAACAGTGAATACCACTTTGTATCGCTGTTCTGGGTTCAGACCATCAGTGAGACTTGACCTTCCCGCTGCCACATTGGCCTTCAAATTTCATCTTAGAGTGAGTGTCTTGTTTCTTCAACTGACCCATGCTACATAATATATTCTGGCAATATGTGTTTTTAGTTTTATAATATAGGAGGTTGATAATTCTGTTCTTTGTAAGAATCCATTTCTTCAGTTCTGATTTATTTGTGTATGACTTTCCATAGCATTCCATGAGGTAACACTGGCATTATTGCCATGCATTTCAGTGTTCCCTTTCCAGCTCCAGTTCTAATGCATATGGATTCATTTTTTTAGTTTAGATTATGTGAACAATGCTTTGTCAGTA
Organism: Alexandromys fortis; assembly: GCF_014885135.2. Taxonomy (NCBI): domain Eukaryota; kingdom Metazoa; phylum Chordata; class Mammalia; order Rodentia; family Cricetidae; genus Alexandromys; species Alexandromys fortis. The sequence continues at coordinate 129,458 of NW_026068251.1, read as the reverse complement.
CTTTAGTCTCTTCACAGAAACTAGTCTGTCGTGTTGAACCACTGTATTATCTTTGAGTCTCTATTTCATAAATTCTATATAACTACCAACATCTTCCTGCATAGTATTTCAGATTGACTTGTTCACCAGCTTGTAAACACTCAGGTTTGTAATTATGGACAAATGTCTTTTATAACCGGTGCCTCTTGCTAACAAAAACTTGTCAATGTGTCTTTGTCACCCCCACTTCTGTGTGATTGTCTTTTTTATTAACTTTATTATTATCATTATTTATTTATTTTTTTTTAGTTTTTTTTTTTTTTTTTTTTTTTTTNTTTTTTCTTTCCAGACAGGGTTTCTCTGTTTAACAGTTCTGGCCATCCTGGAATTTGCTTTGTAGACCAGGCTAGGCTCAAACCCACTGAGACCACCTGCTTCTGCCTCCCAGGTACTGGGATTAAAGGTGTACGCCAACATATCTGGCCTGTGTGATTGTCTTTCATGACCTGCTCTCACTCTGACACACTAAAAAAGTATCTTCAATGCTCCATAAACTCTGTCTCACTGTTCCTTGATTTAAGTCTCTTCAGTAGCTAATTAAGAAACAATAAACCAAGTTCTAGAGAGGTGACTCAACTGTTAAGGGCACTTGTTCCTCTTACAGTTTCCAGGTTCTGTATTATGTACCTTCCTTGGGACTTAACAACCTTCTGGACCTCAGATTCCAGAGGATATATTGTGCTCTTCTGGCTGCTGCAGGCTCTGCAAGCATGAGGTGTACAGACCTAAGTTGAGGCATAGACACTCATCCAAATAAAATTAAGATTAAATCATCCTTCAAAGAAAATATAAGCGATCTGGAAGGGTTCAAAATAAAATAACAGTATAGAAATGAACTTGGAGGTATCACTATTAGTGAGAGTAAATGTGGATCTTGGATATGTGGTGGGATTTCTAATACCTCATGTCAACAAGTTAATGATCCCTATGTATGATAAATAAATAGCGTTTTGTTTATGGACAGAGGTTTTATCATATTGGTTATGTAGTTAGGAACACAGAAGTAACTTCTGAAAGGATCGACCCTAATTGTACAGGATTTATAGTACAGGAGAATGCTGTCACCCAGCATTGCATCAACAGAGAAGTCTTTGATGGAAGCAAAGTGAGTTGTATTAAACCGCACAATTTTCTTATTCTAAGGTGCCACCAGAGGCCTTAGATCTCAGTTCTCCTAACTGATCAGTCTGTTGTGGTGTAGAAAGGTCACATTCCCACTCCAAATAGTTCATGATTAGCAAACAGGACTCGGCAGTTTTTTTGCATCAGTAAAATAAGTTGGATTAAGGACTGTGTATTAATTGACACACACAGAACAAACTGTTCCATACTGTTCGTATATGAAACGTGCTGAAACCAAACACATTGAGTGGCGTTTTCACTGGCACACTAAGATCTGTGGTTTGCAGTTGAGCTTCTGAGGTCCTGAAGGTCGTGCATGCTCCTCTCAGGAGAGTTAGCAGCATCTGGTGCTCTTTACTGGAGCTTTTGGTCTTGCAGCATTTCACCTTCATCCCTCCATTGCAGTCAAATTCCAGGTTGCTGATGAGGCATATCCCTTTTCTATTGCTATTCATGAGGTCCTCCTCCTTTCATTAGTTTAAAGATAATGAGTTCTTCATGTGTCCTCTGGTTTGCACTGAATACGATTAGTGGAGGCGTTGAGTCTCTTTCCTTCCTCTAAGTTGAGGATTTCCTCCTATTACTTTATATTGTAGCTTTCAGAGCTACATGTTGTTGTCTTTGTATTGCTTTATTTATTTATTTTAAGATTTATTTATTATGTATACAACATTCCTTCCATGTATGCTTACATGCCAGAAGAGGGCACCAGATCTCATTATAGATGGCTGTGTGCTACCATGTGGTTGCTGGGAATTGAACTCAGGACCTCTGGAAGAGCAGTCAGTGCTCTTAAACTCTGAGCCATCTCTTCAGCCCTGTATTGCTTTTTTTAAATATATATTTTAAAGCCTATTTTATTTTAGATTTTTGATTATAGGGTTTCTTCCAGATAGTCCTGGCTATGCTGGAACTTACTATGTAGACCAGTCTGGCTTTGAACTCACAGAAATATGCTTGCCTCCATTTCCTGATTGCTGGGTCAAAGGTGTGTGCCACCACTGCCAGGCTGTCTTTGTATTGCTTTAATAGTCCTGTTATACTGTGAATTTATTGACCTCATTTACTTGTTTTTCTTTTTTTTCTCATTTTTCTTGATTAGCTCATTGACTGTTGTAAATTCCTCAAGGAATTTATAAATGCTTGTACTTGGTTTCTGGAGACTTTAGTTTCTTTATATATCTTGATCTTTGAAAATTCTCTTGATTGCTGTTTGCATTTCATCATTTAGAAATTTGAGTCTCTTATTCCAAAATCATGGGAAAAAGTTGAGCAATTCTGCTGAGGTCATAGGAAAGAAACATAGGATACTTCTGCCCCGTGACTGGGTAAGATGTGTTGGGAATGAAGTTAGTAATAAGAGGCATCTGCTCTCCTTTTTTTTTTTTAATATTTATTTACCATGTATACAATATTCTGCCTGCGTGTATGCCTGCAGGCCCGAAGAGGGCACCAGACTCACCAGACCCCATTACAGATGGTTGTGAGCCACCATGTGGTTGCTGGGAACTGAACTCAGGACCTTTGGAAGAACAGGCAATGCTCCTAACTGCTGAGCCATCTCTCCCGCCCCGGCATCTGCTCTGTTATATTTACCCTAAAGTTATTCAATAAGAAATCTTAGATTTTCTCACTACCTGTCAAGATATAAGATGATACAAAATGAGCCGGGCGGTGGTGGTGCACACCTTTAATCCCAGCACTTGGGAGACAGAGGCAGGCGGATCTCTGTGAGTTCAAGACCAGCCTGGTCTACAAGAGCTAGTTCCAGGACAGGCTCCAAAACCACAGAGAAACCCTGTCTCGAAAAAAAAAAAAAAAAAAAAAAAAAAAAAATAAAAAAAAAAAAAAAAAAAAAAAAAAAAAAAAAGATGCTACAAAATGTAACTGACATGTGTATGCATATATACAGTAGTTCTATAATTATGTAAACATAAAATCTATTATCCACACATGCAAAATCAATGCCCATTTCGTGACCTGGAATTAGCATGAGATATACAATTACATAAAAGAGAGTAGAGAGATGTCTCACAGTTCTACTTTCTCTTGAGAGTGTAAAGTTAATTCCATAGAGGAAAATGGTAGCAGCCAGGGACTGAAAGACCTCAAAGTTGTCACAATGAATATTTATTGTCAACTTGATGTATTAAGAACTGCCTTTAGGCTAGAGAGATGACTCAGATGCTAAAAGCACTTACTGCTCTTGCAACAGACCAGGATGTCATCTTAGCAGCCACATGGTCCGTAGTCACTCAGTACCTCCAGATTTTGTGGATCTGATCCTCTCCTGACCTCCCTGGACTCCATAGGTGCAAGTGGTACATATACATACTTGCAGGTATGTGAGTTGGACCTCTTCGTTGGGTTAGAGAAGGCAACAATGCTGGACCTGATCTATCGGGGAACCAGCCTCAACAAAAATACCTCCTGCTAGAGTAGAGGCGTGGGATTTAGAAATATAGTAAAGAATATGAAGAGGTGAATGAAAGTAATAACTGAAATTTGCCAATGTTTAACTTTTAATTGCTTTAAATACACCTGACCCCAAAAGGTAGGAGTAAGACAAAACATTGTATTAACATAATACAAGGAAATGAACATACCAATTGAAGGCTACATCCATAGTTAAGCATTTTGTTGATAGAATAAAATAAGTCATGTTCACACCCTAGACCCAAACATTCTGTAGGCAAACCACTCCCTGGGTAGAATCCAAAGTTATCTCCTAAGAGAACTGAAGCCTTAATTGGAGACTTAGACTTTTGTTTGAGGTAAAACTTCTACTTCTCTATACTTGAAATACAAGGTCTGACTGTTAACCACACTTGTTGACAATAACACTGAGAGAACAGAACTCTCTAGTCTAAATCTAGGTGGCACCTTTGAGGTAGAAACCTTGAAGGACTAGAGGTAAATTCCGACTCTCTGGTCAATGTGGAAATCGGCTCACATTTTTAGGCTTCCACACTGATACAGACTCAAATAATGGGTTTTGGCAGATAACGTAGGAGTGAAATCATCAGTCCTGCTTCTTTCATGTCTTTAGTTTTGGGACCTTCTGAGTTTAACTAAATTTGCCTGTCTGAACATGGGTTGGGGGTTACTTACTGGATCCTGGGCAACTCCTAAATATCTCAACCTCTGAAATAGACACCAGTCTACTGTCTGCTGTGAACTTCCTGTAGACCCTATAGACATGCATTTAGGGTGCCTCTCAGCCTTGATGGAATGTTGATGGACTCAATCTCATGAGGCATTTTGCAGATGAACACAGAGGCATATTCAGGTCCAGACATTTTTTTCACTGCATGTTCTCCATTCTCTGGTTCTGGTTCTTCCGTATTTCTACTAGGTCTTCTAGGATGTTCCTTTGAGCAGGTTGTTCTTTACTGATAAGCTCCTGAAGAGGAAAGTCTAGAGGATAGAAAAGATGGGTTCACGTGTTCTTATGTAAGCTATGTCTTATGCCTTTTGCAGGGTTATTAAGAAGTACAGTATCTTATACACAGTTCTAAAAATTAGAATGGGTCAGTGTTCACAAAAGTTTATAATACAGTGAGATAAAGTATAGAGAATTTGATCAGCGTTGTACAAGGGAACACAGGCGATCACAGCATCAGAGATCAAGCACACCTAAGCCTTGGGACATATATCTCCAACCTTTTATGTTGTGAAGAGTTGGGCCGTCTGGGTCAGAAGTCACAATTCCCAAGTTCTTTGACCGTTATTGGCACATAATCCTGGGGTAGAGGAAGAATAGTATTCCTACTCCATACATCAGGACCTCAAGGAAAGCCTAAGATTAGGCATCATAATTCCTGTGTTCTATTTAGCATCCTTGATGCTGGCATTATTTAATACCTTAGTATGGATTAGTATTGTTTTCTGTACTAACATCTGAGCACTTCAGTAAGAAAACTAACTGATGAAGGCTGAGTGCACCACTTTACTTTTCAATATAAACAACAATTTAAAAGAAAGTTTGCCATTAGGACCTTTAAGGAAAAAAACAGTAAGGGCCCCTGTAGCGCTCATGACCTATTTATTATATGACCTGTTCTTGATCAGGTTTCAGAATGTGACATGCATTCTTTCTCTGAGAGAGAATCTTTAATCCAGTAGAAAATATTTTCCTGTAATTTCTTCTGGTCTGTAGCCTTCATAAATCACTGTGATCAGGCATCTTGGCGAGTGCTTTCTGGGGGATCAGAGTCCATGGCAGGTAGGTCAGGGAGTGAGCAACCAAGTGCGTTGAATAGAAAGCAAGAAGGTCAGGGAGTGAGCAACCAAGTACGTTGAATAGAAAGCAAGAGATCACATCCTTAAATTAACCACAGTCACTAAGGAGGGGGAGGGAGAACTAAGGTGGCTTGAGGATCATTTTTTCTTAGAGCCTGTCCACAGGTGTCATACTTTATTCAATATTGTTCCAGCAACTAATCTTTCCAAAACACTGTGACCAACTGGACACTTAGGTTCAAATATATGTCAATGAGAGATATTCTCATCCAAACCAATATAATCAGTCTCTTAATATTCATGCTGTAATTGTGTAGGAACACACATTTTAGAGGATTTTAAATCAGTGTAGAAAATAATACCTTTAAATTCTTGTTTGGCTTTTCCATCTGTTGTTTCTGAGACAGGGTCTTACTCTGTAGCCCTGACTGAACTGATATGAAGAGCAGGTTGGCTTCCAACTCACATGGATCTTCCCAACTTTGCCTCCTGAGTGCTGGAATTAAAGACCTACCTCACTATTCCAGGCTTCAATTTCACTTTTATCTTTTAATATTGCTACTGTAATGCAGCAAGAATTTAGTTCATTTGTTTGACCTATCCTTTTTTTTTTTTTTTTTTTTTTGATTGAATGATCCAGCTCCGTGTACTGAAACTCTGGTGTTTGTCTTATACTTGCTGTATCTTGGTGGACCTCTCTCCACTGAGTTGTATTAGGCTTACAGAGTTCTCTATTTCTTGTTTCATTATTTTAGGGATTCCTTCGATTTCCATCTCTAGATTGCAGTGTTCACATCCTGCATTGTCCTCCTTATTTCCTGAGCCATTTGCTGGCGTTCCCTTGCCCTTCAATCAGTTTGTTCCTGTCCTCTTTGATCTCTGGTGCTTGTTTCCTCTTTATGTCCCTTGACTTTGTTGAAATGACCTTGATTGTATTTTGAGTTCTTTCTCTTGAATTTCATTCACATTGCATTCCTTAGGGAGCACTGGTATTGCATAGGTGAACTACTGGTAGAGGATTTCTCACAATCTCTGCATATGTCAAGCTTCTCCCCTGTATGAATTGTCTGATGTATCCTAAGATGTTGTTTCTGGATAAAGTGTTTGCAATATTTATTGCATTTGTAACTATTCTCTCCTGTATGAATATTATGATGTTTTCTAATTCCTGAGCTGCAAATGAAGAATTTTCCATAATCAGTAAATTTGTAAGTTTCTCTTTAGCGAGGGTTCTGTAATGTCCTTTGACATCTGATGTCTGAGAAGAGCACTTATTACCTTCTGTACATTTGTTAGGTTGTTTTCCACTTGCATATTGTTATGTTCTTTGAGTTGTGACAAATGCAGGAAAGACTTACTACATTCTGTACATTTATAAGGTTTCTCTTCTGTATGAGTTCCTTTATGTCTACTAAGGTTGAATATATCTTGAAGCATTTTTTATGCTTCTGGCATTGCTGTAGTTTCTTTCCTCTTTGGTTTTGTTTCAGGGTTGGTTAGAATCAAAAGATTTATCATTCTCTATATTTTTGAGTTCTTCCTTTCTAGTGTGGATTTGTAGGATTTGACTAAGGGTGGAGCACAAATTTAAACATTTTACAGTCTTTCTGTTTAGGTTTGATGTTTAATAGAAGCATCTCTGTGGTTGCTAGATCTGTACTTGTTGCAGTTTTCTGCAGTATCACTTTTGTTATAAAGTGTACACTGGGAAGATTCATAAATCATTTTGCCAAGCTCATTACATTTACAAGTCTTCTTGACAGAATGCTTTGAGCTGCGATTTAGGGCCTTCTTATATTTAACCCACATCTGATAGGTGTCTGGAAAATTAGGACTGTTAAGGATAATAGGGATTGATACACGAGTAACAGATTCAATATCTGATGTTTCCTTGGGAAAAGTAAGCTAGCAATTCTTTAGAATAGAGTTTATCAGCAGAGGCCTTTTGTGATTCACAATCACTAAATGTAAGCACAGAAGAACCTCCTCTTAAAATGCAGGGAACGATAACAGACTTTTCATTCTTAGCTAAACTTCACACCTTGCAGAAGGTCAGATAGTTGATTGAACAAAAGCGAACTCTGAGAAAGGGCTCTCTGAAGCATCATATGAAGGAAAATTCTCCATTTTCTTGTGTATGCTTTTGAGGCACAGTCATGACATGTAGCATTGGTCAGCTATGAACTATTTAACTAATGCCCTTTGACTCTTTTGCTCATCCTCCTCCTGCAATGAACCTCTTGCTTATACATGTTGCATGAGGCAAGTTCTCTTAATGGTCTACCCTGGCTGGCCAGATGTACCCATTGTTTGCCATTTCATCCTTACAGACACAGCGTTGTCGATTGCTTTGCATTGTTGGTAAGTTTGAGTTTCCATCATGTGGTTCTTACCATAATTTTTTTTTTTACTTATCTTATGGTTGCCTGTTTATTGTCTCATAAAGTAATTCTTTTTTTTTTTTTTTTTTTTTTTTTTAAGACAGAGTTCCTCTGTGTAGCCCTGGCCTTCCTGTAACTCGCTCTCTGTAGAGCAGGCTGGTTTCAAACACACAGAGATCCGCCTGCCTATACCTCCTCAGTGCTGGGATTAAAGGTGTGTACCATCACTGTCTGACTGTAAAATAATTCTTAAGATAATCTAGTAGAGCATTTGCATTGTCTGTTGTTTGCAAACAATTTTCTCTTTGCTATTTTGGCAGTTCCAAAGGTCCTGAAATTTAAATTCATCCATGCTTTCTAACTCCCCTGTGTACCAATTGGCTAAGCAAGAGAGTGGCCTTTGCCTTTGTAATGCCTGCATTACTCTCTAAGATACAGTTCGTGTTACTGTACCATTTGCAAGCTGGGTAAGGGCCCGGAAATTAAAAGAACACACAAGAGACATGGGTCATTCATGAGGAGATAATGTCAAATGCCATTTTTATTCAACTTTAGGAAATCCTTTATATACCTAACTGCTGCACAATGAAATTCCCTCCAGGCAGGTAGGAAATTTACCAAGTCCAAAATGGAGTAAACAATGGCCCTATAGCTAACCTCCAGGAGGGCAGAGGGAGCACAGGAACAAGCAGGATGTTTACTGGAAATTGTAACAAGATGTCTGGCCAGAAACTGTCCTCAAGATGAACCCTGAGGGGAGAGGTAGACCTTTGGACCCTACAGCCTCTGTGACTGTGCATCCACAGAGAGTTTGAGGATAATAATCACATCTACGAAGCCATGTAGATCTGACTAAACAGATATTATTTGGAGTGCCATACATGTGGTTATAAACATTAAACAAATCTTTTACTCCCTGTTAATTTTACATCTGAGACATATACAGTCTAGTATATAAAGAGAGCATTCAGAAATTTCTTTATATGCTGTCTGCTTAGGTTACCCCTTAGGTCCAGGGAAGCCAAACATGCTTGCTGTTAGATTATATCACGCTTCACTACTTTCAAATTACTAAATTCACTTTAGATGAAAACAAAATTGTAAAGCATCTTTTGAACATTCATGATCATTCTTCTGTGTGAGAAAAGAATCTCTTCTGTTGAAGGAAAGCATTCTGCCCATGAACAACTCTCCAAAGTTTTTTTTTTTTTTATTTTATTTTATTTCAGGATTTGTTGACACTCAGTGCTGTGGCTGTGGACTTCTAGGAGGAGTGGGAATGCCTAGACCCTGCTCACAGGGCTTTTTGCAGAGATCTCCTGTTGCAGAGCTGCAATAGTCTGGATTCTGATGGTGAGAAGAGTTTTCATGCTGTCTGCTTTCCCTCCCCAGGGCTCTTGAGAAAACCACTCTGCATGTGTGGGAGCTGTGTGTGAATGAGTCTCACATCTCACAGAGTAAAGTGAAGAGACATTTCTCATGATATTTTCTCTTTCTTTGATGTTTTTCCTTTGGACAGGTAGTAGTATCCTTAGTTTTTGTTCCTTGCAAAGTTCCAGGTACTTTCTGAAGAATCTTTCTCCTGTGCAGGATTCACATTGTCAGTCAGTCCGGCTCACCTGTGAAACAGAACCTAGAACCCTGGATGGAGAAGAGAGAGGAGACAGTAGCAAAGGATCCAGGTATGATAGAGGGACTGAGGAAGAGGTCAAGTGACTGTAGAGACAGGACATGAAATTGGTTTTGCCTCATTCTATTTTATCCTAAATGATTCTAGAGAGTTCCCCTGAGAATAATCCCTAGATTTCTCCTATTGTAGGAGTTTGAAGACTGTATGTAAATGCTAATATTCCAACACAAATACAATTTTCTTTGACTTTGCCTGGGAGTTTATGCTGCCCCTCTACTATTATTATAACTGGTTGTAATTTTATACCAACATCAAGTGGTTTCATTACTATTGTTTCAGTATGGTGTTTAGTTAGAACCATTGAAACCTCTTGGTTTGTCCTGCACACAGAGTTTTCGGAGTATTTTGTCATTCCTTCAGGTTCTGTGTCTTTGAGGGTTAATTTCTCTATTTTCTAAAATAATGTCATCATGATTTTGATCAGAGTTGATTCATATCTCTGCACGATATTAGTCTCTAGCTACATTGCTTTCCCTTTGATATCTTGTCAGTCTTTAACACTCAATGGTTTGTGTTACTTCAATTTTTACATATTTTGAAATTACCTCTGGGTTTGATCCTGCTCTCATAATTTATTCTTTTTTTTTTTTTTTTTTTTTGAGACAGGGTTTCTCTGTGGCTTTGGAGCCTGTCCTGGCACTAGCTCTGTAGACCAGGCTGGTCTCGAACTCACAGAGATCCTCCTGCTTCTGCCTCCCGAATGCTGGGATTAAAGGCGTTCGCCACCATCACCCAGCTTGCTCTCATAATTTATGATGTCTTTGTGATTTTATAAATTTTAGGAAGTTTTTTTACATTTACATAAAAAAGAATAGCTGAAAATTCTTGGTACATATTACTAGAATCTTTACAGAAGGTCCTTTTATATTTTTTCCATGTTTGAATGAGAACATGCGATCAACAAATCAATAGTCATTATGTCTCTGAGAGAAAAGGTTTTCTAACTGAAGCTGATACAGGTCTGCTCCCACTGGGAGGGTTTCCCCAGTGCAGGTGTTTCAGTTATGAAGGGAAACGTATTCCTATAATCTGGAGTCAAGGGATAGCACAATGTTAACACTGTACAACAAACCTCACAGAAGAGATTTTTTTTTTTTTTTTTGAGAGGGAAAAAGTCAAGAGTCTGTCTGCCTTTCCTCTGGCAAGAAGCATCTGAGAATTGAGCAGAAGACAGTATTTATCTAATGTTTCTTTGGCCCACGTGGAGCTTTCCAGGGTGGCATTTGGTGTGTTTTCAAGTTCAGAGCTTGGGCCTTCTACTTTGTATGGCAGAGCTTGGCTGCCTGTATCTGAAGGGGCTTGGTCTGCCTATTAGGGCAGTTAGAGTGACCTCGGTATGGACTCTGGTTGGAGATTCTCAGTGGTGGGACCTGGCCTATAGCATGCTTCAAAGAACTTTTATCCTCCTTTTTTTTGTTTACTGTTCAGAGTTTTGAAAGGTTTGTGACATCATCGTTTTGCTACTTCCTGCTTAATTTGGCATCAGAGTCCTTCAACAGCAGGATATAAGCCTCTGGTGAAAGACCCCCAGTGCTGGGGAGACTCTTACTCAAGTCTCGGGATAACACGACCCCCCCAGTAACTCACGAGAGACCGTCCTTGCTGCAATCACAGGAGGTTTAATCATCAGATGAGACGGGAACCAGTGCACTAGGGCTGAGACTTATAACCCATGCTGTGGAAGAGTTCGACCCCAAGTGACCTGGAGAAGGGGTTTTTATAGGAAGAAACCACAGCCCAATAATCCGGAAAAAGGCAGGGAGGGTGTCACCGAAAATCAGTGGGGACAAATCCCTGCCTCTCAAGATCACTCAAGGTCATAATCACCTAGTTCCTGAAACACATTATTCCAAAAATACCAATGATCACAAGGGGGAAACTCCCTGTTTCTCAAGATTATTCTTAAGATTACAATCTAACTTTATCTTCAGCTAGTTCCTAAAACATAATCACTGAACTGGCTAATCCTAGATTCCTGATTCTCTCTACTTGCTTAGATTTTTGGCTATTTTCTTCCTGCTGGTGGGGGGGTGGTCTGGATTTATCCAGGTCTTTCACTTTATCATTTCATGAAGGTAACTACTATCTCCTGCCTCTTGTTATACAAACATTGCTACTCCTCCAGTACCTATTTTTTTAATACTATGTCCATTGAAAGCTCTTGTTCCCATACCATGATCCTTTATATAGATAGTTTAGACCTAATGTGTCCACATTAAATAGTGTTTCATCTAATGTACATATTAGACTTTTGTGTGATGAGAACCTAATTGTCTGTATTACTTCTTCCTAAACCATTCAGTGTTTGTTTTCTTTTCTGACCTGCATTGCTTTCACTTAATGAAAAAAATCCCCTTATTATTTTTCCTGGTTGTTTTCTGTGCTCTGGAATCTCTTTCTGAGAGTGTTTGCTTATTACCAAATAAGTATTTAATCATGTTTTCCTATAGCACTTTTAGCATTTCAAGTTTTCCAATGAGTTCCTGGATCTACTTCATTTTGATTTTTGTGTAGGGTGAGTGATAATGGATCTAGTATCACTTGTCTGCTCTGTGGTTTCTTCTGAGTTCTCTGTTCTGTTCAGTTTTCCACGTGTTTATGTGTAGAACCACACTGTCTTGTCACTCTGTTTTATGATATTTGATCAGATCTCTAGTAATACTCTTTTTTAGGGATAATTTTGATATTTGTAATTTTTCTGTGTCCATGTTGCTAGAGCCCGTGGACCCCAACATAGATAACTATATTCCCTAACTGGACTGGTATGGAGCCGCAAGGAATAATCAGACACAGCTTACACAGTCATCACGGAAGGGCATCTCAGAGTTCTCTCCTTTTCCTGAAGATCTCCCTGTGTTTATTATCAAACATCTCTTAATCCTCCTCCTCAACCGAGGTGGATACCTCATTAATATTCTCTTTCCCAGGGAACATGCGGCTAAGGACCGCACCTGCCATTAGGTCATCAGCTTCAACAAACAGCTCTTCCCAGACAATCTACATTTATAGCAAAGAAAAGGAATATAACATATCCTGGCTATGGTTATTGTTATTGTCTGTAGGTGTACGTGACCACCTCAGGCGGGCCTATGGCTCCAGACCCTGGCTGCCATGACATAAAGAAATATGGGCCTACACCGTGTGACTGTTTTCCATAACTACTTTTGTGGAAAATATGAGTATTTGCATCAGTTATGCTAGTTGCTATTAGTAATATAACCATGTGTGGGAAAATTTTCACTTGTCACGAGTTATCAGAGAGAAGGGCACCTCATTAGAGAAAGATGCCTCTATAAATCTGGCTACAATTTTTTTATTGATTGAAGGGGAAGGCCTAGCCCGTTGGGGGTGGTCTGCTGATTTTACTTGATTCTATAGAGAAAGCAGACTGAGCAAACTATGGGGAGCAGGCCAGTAAGCAGCACTTTTATATGGCTTCTGCCCTAGCCCCTTGCCTCTAGTTTCCTGAGTTCTTTTACTGGCTTCCTTCAAAGATGAACAGTAATAAGCAAGTCTGAGGCAAATTAACTCTCTCCTCCCCGACTTGGTTTTTGGTCATAGTATTTCATAGCTGCAGTAGAAATCCTTACTGAGTCAACACATTTCATTCATCAGTTGTGTGTTCACGGAAGTCCATTTCTTTGTGTACTATATTGTACTATTTCTTTTTCCTTATAAATTTCTTCCTATGAGTGAATTCATCACTATTTTTGAAGCAACATGATATCTTAAATTTTTATTCTTATCATTAAATAGTGATTTTCTGTTTTTAAAAATGATTTATTTATTTAGTATGTATACAGTGTTGTGCCTGCATGCATGCCTACAGACCAGAAGAGGGCACCAGATCTCATTACACATAGTTGTGAGCCATCATGTGGTTGCTGGGAATTGAACTCAGGACCTCTGGAAGTCTCTTAACCTCTGAGCCATCTCTCCAGCTCCTGAAGGTGTAACTCACAAACAATCCCACACCAGTTTGGAATTATGATTAATAGAATGGTTATTTTAAATTTAAGGGGGAAAATTTACAGATCACCATCCCAGACCACAGCCCTCTGCGCAATCAGGAAGGGAGCCTAGTCGCTGGAAGAGGAGAGTGAGAGGAGGGCAGGGCGGTGGCAGCTTTTTTAAAGAGAGAGACCACACCCCTAATGGGCTGGTATCTCAGCAGCTATTGGCTGAAGGAGTGGAAAGAGCTCCTGCAACAAGCTCCTTGTGTTAGTTTTATACTTTTCAATAATACATGAAGCACCTAGCAAATTTAATAATTACCGTAGTTTCTGTATCAAGTTTTTTTGTGTGATCACATCATTCAAAAGGAATTTGGTGCCTATACTGTGTTTTTAATCTTAATTCTTTTTCTTTGTTTAAATTCTCTGTCTCATTCTTCTGCCTCTGGATTCAGTGATGCTGGAGAACACAAACATCTTTCTCTTGTTTTCCTGCTAATGCCGTTCATTTTTTCCTTGTGCTGTGCTATTGGCCTCAGTCTAACACATGTGCCTCTTACCGTGTTTAGCTGTGTTCCAACTCTTCCTGTTTTCTTCAGAAGTTTAATCACAAAATCTCATGACATTTGTCTCATGACATTTCCATTCCTACTAGGATTTACATGTCATGGGGGTTTTTAATTCATGATTTTTATTTAATATTCTGCTAATTTACTTCTCTCTAGTTAAAATGGTAGTTTTTTTGTTTTGTTTTTTTGCATGTTAGATATAGTCTGGCACTCCCTAGCTTTCCTCAATTCCTTATGTGAAATCCTTATTTCATGGATACTTTCTCTCTGATTTTTCTATATATACTTAACCTCCAATTATGATCTGCAGTGCTGCTTGAGTGGATGACCTTTATCTTACAACCTTCATATGCCCTTTCTTCACGAATTTTAAGAGCCCATGTTTTTGAGTGCAATGATAAGGTTCATAGTCATTTCCCTCCCACTTTATATCCTCCCATGCTCTGCATTCTGTTGGAATTTTGAGATTTTTGATATCATGTAGCTTTTCTGCATCTTTTTATGTGTTTTGGCATTGTCCATAACAAAATTAGGTTAGCTCTAACTTGACCTTTTTATGTGAAATTTCAACAAGGATTCGAGTCTTTGTTCCTGAGACAGAAATGCTAAGAACAATTAGAGGAATGAATTCTTCTCTGATAAATGAACCCCAGGTCAGTGTAATATCTACAATTTTTTTAAAAATTGTTTTTATTGTTAAAACCTTTCAAGGCCATGTTATTAAAAGTGTTTATTTTCTATTATTTACATTTTTCTTCTTAAGTTCCCTGTCCACCTTTTGTTAAATTTCATGTTATTAAATTTTATTAATTATTAAGTTAAAATTAGTATAGTTTTGTGTATGTATATCAGTATATTTGCCTGAATGTGTGTGTGGCAGGGGTGGCTATGTATGTCTCCTGCTTGTAAGGTTCCAAAAAGAACATTGTATTTCATAGATCTAGGCTTAAAATCTGTTTTGTAATTCCATGAAGGTGCTGAAGGTGCTTTGAAACTGAGCCAAATTCAGAAGGACCTAGTCATTCTAGAATCCAAACTGGACACCAAAATGGCAAATGTAGTTACTGTACTTTATCTGTTGCTCAGGTCTTAGAAAACATAACAAAATTCATGAAGAAGGGAGACCTCATAAATGTTAGTGTAGTAAGTCCTATCCATTGTTTATGAAAGAGCAGCAATGCTTATGTCCTGACACATTTCTACAGAAATTCTAGAAAACTCTTGTTTATGCCTCATCTGTTTCACAAAAGTGTCTCTTATTTTTTAGTTCTCTGTTACCTCAGAAATCATTTTGTCCATCATCATGTGGTACATTAGTGATTTTCCATTACAGGATCCTTTAACATTTAGGGATATAGCTGTGGACCTGTCACAGGAGGAATGGGAATGTTTAGACTGTGATCAGCGAGCATTGTACATGGATGTGATGTTGGAGAATTATAAAAATCTGATCTTTGTAGGTAAGAATGCTCTTTTTCTAGATTTCCTGATTAATCATTTGTATTTTTTGTATATTTGTATATTTATATATTTGTATATTTATATATATATATACACATACACACACACACTCTCTCTCTCTCTCTCTCTCTTTTTCTCTCTCTCTGAACTGTATAGAGAATCCCAGAAATAAGGGAAATTCTAGTTAGCAACAAACATTTTTCATGATATCTCCTTTTAATTTTTCTTGTGTTCTCTGCAAGAGGTAAACATTGCCACATTCTCTCTGATCTTCCCAGTCCTCCTATCTAGTTTTTAATGAAAACTTCAAAGTTAAAAGAAATTAAGTAGTAAGACTAAGAAAATATATTTCTGTGCACTTTTTCTAAAAAATAATTTTTTTATGTGCATTTGTGTTTTGCCTATGTGTATGTCTGCAAAGATACCAGATCCCCTGGAACCAGAGATACAGCTAGATAGGAACTGCCATGTGGGTGCTTGAAATTGAACCCATATCATCTGGAAGAGCTGTCAGTGCTCTTAACCTCAGAGCCATCTCTCCAGCCCCCTGCAGTACACTTAATAAGTAGAATTTTTTTTGTATTAAACTCTTCCTATCTCTGATTTTTTAGACTTAGAAAGCTTTAAATTGAAGAAGAACTGTTATAGGAATATCCTTGTTTATCTATTTAATTTTTGACATGTCGTCACTGTGTTTAGCACTAGCACAGAATGACTTTACTTTTGCACTTTCGAGGCTCAAGCAAGAATATATGGCAAGGTCCAGGCTAACCTAGGTTACACAATGAGTTCTTAACTGCACAGTGTGAATGTGTGTCCAAAACATAAAGAAAGAAGTTGAGAAACATCCCTTTTTGTTTTTTCCAGAAAGGGTTTCTCTGTAAAACAGGCCTGGCTATCCTGGAAATCGCTTTGTAGAATATGCTGTCTTTGAACTCACATAGATCTACCTGCTTTTGCCTTCACAATCCTGGGATTAAAGACTTGTGCCACACCACTTGGATAGCAACACTCTTCATATGAGCCTTCACAGAGCCTCTTTCTCAAAGTTCTTACTGCTGCATTACCTATTTGTCTTTGCTTCTCTAAGATACAGTGTTTAGCTAAGAACAAGAAGGTAATTTTTGTCTTTGATATAGTTCGATTGAGGCACTTGTGAGCATCCATTTAATGACTGTGAAACACAGAAGGACTCTGGTAAGAACTCTGTCCCTGAGAATTACTAGTTTACCCCTCTTAGGAAACTTAAGAAAATATGTTATTTAATTTCTTACTCTACCATTAATCCCTATTATCCCTAACTGCACTCATTTTTCAGAGACCCATCGCATACATGGTAAATATGAGAACATCTTGGATCAAGGCACAAAGGATATCCTGCACAATCCTGAGAATATCCAAGAGAAGTTGTATATTTGTAATAAGCTTGTCAGACTGATTGAATCCTTCCAATGTAGACCTCATAACACAAGTGATACTGCAGAAAACAGCAACAAGTACAGATCTGGTAACTATGGAGATACCTCTGTTGAAACAGTAAATATGAAGAGACACAAAAGTGGAAACACTCGAGAAGATCCTTGCAAAAATGAGGACTATGTGAACTGTTTTAATTTGTATTACAACATTAGCCAAAATCAAAGAGTCAACATAGGAAAGAAAGAACACAAAAAGATAGCATATGATAAATCTTTTGACTCCAAACATAAAATTATGCTGAAACAAACCAATAGAGCAAAAAAAGGAGACCAAAACAAGAACTCTGAAAAGTGCTCTAAGTTGGACTCAAACATCAGTAGTCATCTGAGAGCTCCTAGAGGAGAGAAACTCTATAAATGTATGAAATGTGATAAATCCTTTCAGCAGTTGTTCCAACTCAAAGTACATTGCAATTTCAAATGTAGTGAAAAAACCTACACATCTCTTAAAACTCCTCAGAGAATTCATATAGGAAAGAAACCACACAAATGTAGTGAATGTGGCAAATCATTTATGAGTACGTCATATTTTAGAATACATCAGAGAGTACATAAAGAAGGGAAGAAACCTTACCAATGTGGAGAATGTGACAAAACCTTCATCGAGAAAAACAGTTTTAGAATTCATCAGAGAATTCATACAGGAGAGAAACCTTACAAATGTAGTCAATGTGACAAATCCTTTATGTTTAAAGGCAGCATAGTAGTTCACCAAAGAGTACATACAGGAGAGAAACCTTACCAATGTGGTGAATGTCAGAAATTCTTTACGCAGAAAAGTGGTCTTCGAACTCATGAGAAAATTCATACAGGAGAAAAACCACACAAATGTAGTGAATGTGGCAAATCATTTCTGAGTGTGTCGTATCTTAGAATACATCAAAGAATACACACAGGAGAGAAACTTTACAAATGTAGTCAATGTGACAAAGCATTTATCCAGAAAGACTCTCTAATAACTCACCAGAGAACTCATACAGGGGAGAGACCTTACAAATGTAGTGAATGCAACAAATCCTTTACCAGTAGGTCCTTTCTTAGAAGACATCAGGAAATACATTTAGAAGAGAAACCTTACCAATGTGGTGAATGTGACAAATCCTTTACGGAGAAAAGCAGGCTTAAAGCTCATCAGAAAATTCATACAGGAGAGAAACCACACAAATGTAGTGAATGTGGCAAGTCATTTGTGAGTAGATCATATTTTAGAATGCATCAGAGAATACACACAGGAGAGGAACTTTACAAATGTAGTCAATGTGACAAAGCATTTGCCCTGAGATGCAGTCTAATAAGTCATCAGAAATTACATACAGGCGAGAGACCTTATAAATGTAGTGAATGTGACAAATCCTTTTTCAATAAGGCCGCCCATAGAATCCATCAGAGGACACATACAGGAGAGAAACCTTACCATTGTAGTGAATGTGACAAATCTTTTACACAGAAAGGCAGTCTTAAAACTCATCAGAGAATTCATACAGGAGAGAAACCTTACAAATGTAGTGAATGTGAGAAATCCTTTACCTATGGCTCAGAATTTAGGAAACATCAGAGATTTCATACTGGTGAGACACTCTACAAATGTTTTGAATGTAACATATCGTTTACCCATCGTGAATTTCTTACAATACATCAGAGAAAGCATACAGGAGAGAGACCTTACAAATGTAGTGTATGTGACCTATCATTTATGAGTATCTCATATCTTAGAAGACATCAGAGAAGCCTTACAGTTGAGAAACCTTATAAATGTAGTGAATGTAACAAACTCTTTTCCCAGAAATGCCATCTTAAAACTCATCAGAAAATTCATATGTGGGAGAATCCTTACAAATGTAGTGAGTGTGGGAAATCCTTTAACACTGACTTATGTCTTAGAAGACATCAGAAAGTTCATACAGGTGAGAAACCCTACAAGTGCTATGAATGTGACAAATCCTTTACCTATGGTTCATTTCTTAGAACTCATCAGAGAATTCATACAGGAGAGAAATCTCACCAATGTAGTGAATGTGACAAGTCCTTTTCGAGTACCTCGTATCTTAGAATACATGAGAGAAACCATACAAAAGAGAAAAAGTCCAAATAATAATCAGTGACACATCTTTTATCCAACCTGAGAACACATGAAAGAATTCATACCTGAGAGAAACCTTTCAAATGCACTGTATGAGAAAAAGTCTTTACTTGCCTTTCACATGTAAGAAAACATCTAAAAATTCATACTGGGGAGTAATGAAACCATTTGAAATGATGTGGCTTCTGCTTTCTCCAATTTTTACTTCTTCAACCTGAAATAATTCATAATGAAGACAAAATGGAGACGTCTGAAGCCCTGTCTTTGGTCTTGTGTAGCAATATCCTAGGAACTCAGATGATCCATTCTGAAGGAAAGCTGATTAAGGCAGGAGATAAGCTGCTTAAAATAGCTTCAAGATGATGTGGGATTGCCTTTCCTATTCTGTGAATATGTTTTATTACCATTGGTTAATAAAGAAGCTATTTTGGCCTATGGCAGGCAGAATAGAGCTAGGCAGGAAAACTAAAGTGAATGCCAGGAGAAAGAGTCATGGAGACACCATGTATCTGCCAACAGAGAAAGATACCAGAATCTACTGGTAGGCCACAACTTATTGGTGGTACACAGATTAATAGAAATGGGTTAAGATGTAAGAGCTAGCTAGGAATATGCCTAAGCTATTGGCAAACAGTGTTGTAATTAATAGTTTCTGTGTGATTATCCAGGTCTGGATGGCCAGGAAACAAATGAGCATTCTCAGTTTATATCAAGATATCCCTGAAACTGACAGGATTCAGTATGTTTAACTGAAATGTCAAAACTTAGACATAACTCATGCAACTCAAGATTGGTCAAACTGAACCATCAAGATAGGATGCTCCTTAATCTGTATGTATCCCTGTAGGTGTGCAGTATGTTTCAGGTGTCCAGTATTCATAAGCTATATCACATGCTCATTTTGAGTTTGAGGATTGCAAGTACCTTTGTGTCCTCTGTGCTCTGATAAGCAACTCTCCCCATGTTCCTGCAACTCCCAATAAAGTTCATTGATTTAGCAAGTTGAATTTGGTTCTGTTTTCAGTTTCCAGTTGGGGTGAGTAGTTGGATCTATATGTTGTATCTCCCCAGGAAGTGTCTCATAAAACATGCAGTGAACCCATTTATTAATTTGTCCTTGAAACTTGTAAGTGGGAAACTGATAATAGAGCCATTCTGGGTTTTGACCTCTTTCAGATTATGATCCTTTCATTGGAGCTTCCCAAGATAAATGAAAAACCCTAAATTCTGATTGTTTTAGGAACTGAGACACCACTTCCGTCTGTCTCCTGGCAAGTCTACCCACATGTTAGTATGCCCACATTCAATTACTTGGAACTGTAGTATGCCCACATTCAATTACTTGGAACTGTCTTAAGGGGTCACAGCATTAAGAAATTTGGTAGCACTATATTAGAGAGAAGGAATTAGAGCTAAGTAAGGAAGATTGTGCTCGATCATCCTGGAATTATTTCCATGTTAGTACTTAATTGTGGTAAGAAGGCCTCCACAGGAACGGAATGTATTCTTGGGTTGAGTCAGAGGGCTCTTCTCTGCATTCATTGAGGAGTAAGAGTGAAGTCTGCAAAAGGGAAAATGAAAAAAAAAAAAAACAGTTGAAAACATGTCAGTGGCAGATACCATCCAAACTGGGTTTTATACTTGAATAGACTCATGCTACTTTCCCATGATTCAACCAAACTCTGGTGCCCCTCAGAACAATTCTCCCTGTGGATAAATACTATAGTCTGTTGTATGCTTGTGTATTTCTGTAATTTTAACACTCCATTCTACAGGCCTTAAGAAATTGAATTTCTGGTCCTCATATTTTTTTTTTTTTATAAAACACTAATGTTCGCATTCCAGTCTATTCATAAGGAACTGGAACTCAATAAATTGCTTCACTAAGAACTTAACTTCAGCTTTATTTTCGTGTGTAAATTTTCCAGAAACCTACAATCTAATTTCAAGTGCTCCTTCATCTTGATGACCTTGAGATCGTTGACTGAATACACCATGGGTTTCTAGTTAGTATCTTGATAAAATTTTTAACTTGTGTACAGTGAAAAGACTTCTCACAGTAAAGTATACATTACACTATTTTTCTTT
>NW_026068251.1:104707-107363 GCF_014885135.2 Alexandromys fortis | reverse complement strand
GACAAGATCTTGTTTGGAAAGGGGAACCCTTTCAGCTCTAGGACACTGTTGGGCTAGCTGGAGAAGTCATGAATCTGCTGTGCTATGGTTGGTAATGGAAGAACAGCAGAAGAGAAAGCAAGGCTGAAAACAGGCATATTGTACTGGACCAAAGTGTGATCAGTTTCTTTCTCTGCTGATGAGCAGGGGATACAGGCTCTAAAAGTTTGTTGTGGATAACTATTCCTGTTAGTAAACTTTAGATTTTATGAGCTGGACTTTATCAGTATCCTTTTTATTTATCTTACAGATACCAATATATTTACAGTAGAATAATCTGGAAAAGGATTTGTATTATCTCGTATGAAACCGTGGTTATGTTGTGGGAATTACAAAGACCTTGGTTTTATACTAGCCCATGCTTTCTACCTCTACTGTTGTTCCACTTGCCTGTTGGAGCAAGTGACCTTTGTTCTTAGAGATTAGGCATAAATGGAAAGGTATTTGGAAATTAGTTCCATGTGGAACCAGGGCATTTGATCAAATCACAAGGCAAATAAGTAAATCATACTTTCTGACTCAATCAAATATATAAATGAAAGTATAATGTACTTATTGAGTCTTACAATATTGGCTGATAACATTAGCATTTACTAAGCAACTCTTTACTCCACGTTAACGTTCCCTCTGAGATGTATGCTCTCGAATGTAAATAGTGCATTCAGAATGTGTCTTCAAATACTAAGGTCTTAATATTACGTTTGAAACTCTGGAAAAGCACAATATGTTTCCTTTGAGAGAAAATCGGGCCACGCGGTATTTACATTTATAAGATGCACTATAGATTAAGACAAAATTAGAATTCATTTTGTTAAAAATGCTAATCACTAAACTACATGAAATTCACTGTCTCTTATATTGTTGATCCATAAAAAGCACTCATCCCAAGGCCAAATTGGCTTGATGTTTGGTGCTGGCTTTGCTTTACTGAATAAATATATTATTCTATTGCTCTTCCTATGCTTGCGTTACAAGTCTTCCAGATAACACCAGGAGTTCAAGTTTGTATGCAAAAGCAAAGAGCTTTTATTGCAAACTAGAGTTTGGGCTCTCTGTGCATTCTGACACAGCAGTTGGATCAGGGACAGCATTGAACTCAGCTGTGGTAGGCTTCTTAAGGAGTAAAGGATTTGGGAGGGGATAGATGAATTCCAGATACAGACCAGATGGTGGTTCAATTCCTGATTGGGGCAGGAGAGAGGTAGCAGAAGTCTTGTCAAACAGGGTTTGGTACTTGTGATGCAGCAAGGAAATTGGTAACCTATAAACAAGTTAGGTTATCTATTTTTAATACTCTAGAGCATCTAGTACTTGTTTGTCTTCATTCTGATTGGTTTCTCACAGGGTACAGTTTGTGGTTTTTCCTGGTTATTGTAAGGATGAGGCGTAGTCTCAATATTGTTAGTCTGCAGCATGTCATGGCTGCGCTCATGTTAAGTTAGACCTCTTCACCCCCCCCCCCCTTCACCTCTAATTAATGGGTCTTCTGCAGGAAGAGCTAGACAATCACACGTTACCCCTTTCCTGAATTTAGGACATTATCATGAATGTATAGGGTCAACCCAAATGCAGGCCCATCATCCAGATGAGCAGCTTAATGAGTTTTATTTTGCATGGGTAGGGTTTTTCTTTTACTGGACCATGTACTGCTGCTAACTGAATTTGAGGTGTCAGTTGTCAGGGTCCAGAAAGGATGAAAGGCTAGTAAAAGGCTGAGTAATGGGACATTTATCAGGAGCATCTGATTAGCTATTCCAGGTGAAGGAACAGGGAGCAATCCCATCAGCTGAATTGGTTCACATCAGCGTTCAGCAAGTCCAGAGCTTAACAGTTTGCAATCCACAGGTGCTCCCTGGATGGTGTTTGTTAAATCTGCCAAGACATATACAGACAAAGGACAAAAGTTAAAATTTAGGAGGAACCTTATATTTGGAACTTTTATTTATCTGAAGTCCATTTGACCTGTGACATATTGCTTTAAGCCTTATGATCTTTTTGACTCTTTGAAGCTTACATGATTTTTTTAGTTTGCTAAAGATATATGTTTTAGATGTATTATCATTTTAATTATACTGAAGTTCATATTTGTAAAGAAAGAAATCTAGTTTCTGTAAAACAGCTGGATCAGATATACACCCAGGAGACACAGCAAAAGCTATGACTTTGGGTTAGCTTGATGAAAAATCTCCATCCATAGCCAGATGAAGTTTCTATGGTGATATGCAAGATATTCGTCAGTATGGTTATAGGATAGGGTCATTTCAGGTTCCCTCTCCTCAGCTGCCCAAGAAACTAGCTGGGGACATCTCCCTGGACACCTGGGAGCCCCTCTAGAGTCAAGTCTCTTGCCAACCCTAAGATGGTTTCCTTAATTAAGATATATACTTTTAAACTGACTTTTGTGTCCAACACTTGGCACTGCCATTTTGCCACAGAAGCCAAGTACTCCCACTCCCTTGACTAATTCTTGACCATTTTCAGTTTTACTGGTTGT
This sequence comes from Alexandromys fortis, assembly GCF_014885135.2. Lineage (NCBI taxonomy): Eukaryota > Metazoa > Chordata > Mammalia > Rodentia > Cricetidae > Alexandromys > Alexandromys fortis. Next base: position 104,830 of record NW_026068251.1, on the reverse strand, counting down.
CTGTAGAGAATCAGTCTGTCCATGTCTGTTAGTTTGTAGTTTTGTTTAGCAGCTCAATTGTTATTCTGTGTTTCATAGTACAAAAGAGAGAGAGAGAGAGAGAGAGAGAGAGAGAGAGAGAGA
>NW_026068251.1:100585-102728 GCF_014885135.2 Alexandromys fortis | reverse complement strand
TTTTTTTTTTTTTTTTTTTTTTTGATTTTCGAGACAGGGTTTCTCAGTAGCTTTTGGTTACTGTACTGGAACTAGCTATTCTAGACCAGGCTGGCCTCAAACTCACAGAGATCCGCCTGCCTCTGCCTCCCGAGTGCTCGGATTAAAGATGTGCGCCACCACCGCCTGGCTTTCCACTATGTCTTCTAGAGTGTTCCTTTGACCCGGACCAGGAAATTGTTCTTCAGTGACAGACAGCCTTCTGAAGAGGAAGGTATGGAGGGTCAGAGAAAAGGAGACTGGAATGATGGGCTCAGGAGATCTGGCACAAACAATGTCATATTGCAGGTGGAATTCTGCCTGTTCTGGCAGCCAAGTCCCAAATAACCAAATTGGAGACCTAATATTAGTTATAAATGCTCAGCTGATAGCTCAGGCTTATTGCTAAATTACTCTTACAACTTCACTCATTTCTATTAATCATTGTGCTGCCCCAAGGCTCATGGATTTTACTTTTATCCCATTTTGTGTATCAAGCTCGTTCTGCATCTGGCTGATGATTCCTCTGACTCCACTGTTCTTCCCAGCACCATTAATTTGTTTTATCTGCATGTACTTCCTGCCTGGATACTGGCCAGTCTTCTTTTTATTAATAATGAGAGCATATTTGCAGTGTACAAAGATTGTTCCACAGCATTTATTGCTTTTTTGTCTAATAAAAAGGAAGGTTTTAATTTTAACCTAGTAAAATTAAATACAACAAAACATTTATCAAGAATCACAGTTACTGTATCCAGTCCATTTAGATTTGGCATAATCAGAGAAATAATCCACTATCATTCTATCTTTGTGAGTCTCCAAAGTTTATACTTAATATGCTTTCTATCATAACTAAGGAAAACTATAAGTTTAACTATTTAGTCTTTAACTCTATCAAATAATCCAGAAGGACGAAATGGTACCTAATGACAGGGACATCAGGCTTCTTTGCCAGACACCCAAAGTTTCCTCTGCATTATTGGGACATCCAACTCTGGCCTTCAAGCTTAGCATATCTGACAGAATAAATTGTGAAGCAGGGAATTCTGAGGAATTGTCCTACCTTGTCTTAGCAAAGTTTGGCATTTGCCTTTCTTGCATCCTGCTGGTCCACTTTGAACAGTACTTTGTTAGCAAATTGAAGAGAGAGTAATTTTTTTTTTTTGCACAAATGGCTAGCTAGCTTTTGTCATAAACAAAAGAAATGCCATATGGAGTGTTAACAGAGGTCTTCTGTCCTGCCTGAGTCCCACATCCGTTTAGTCTGAAATAAACACACAAAAGCCTACATTAATTATAAACTGATTGGCCTATTAGCTCAGGCTTCTTATTAACTCTTTCTTACATGTTATATTAGCCCATTATTCTTGTCTGTGTTAACCACGTGGCTTGGTACCTTTTTCGGCAAGGCACTCACATCTTGCTTCCTCTGTGTCTGGCTTCCTCTATGTCTGGGTGGTGACAGCAGACTGAAACTTCCCTCTTCCCAGAATTCTTGTTTTTCCACCTCTACTTCCTGCCTGGTCACCCTGCCTATACTTCCTCCCTGGCTACTGGCCAATCAGTGTTTATTGTTTGTACCCTGTCACTTATATTTTAAATAGAGGTTCTTCAGTTCCTTCACATTCCTTTGAAGTGAATGGGTACTGCCAAGAGCAGATGTGTCTCACTGTCAGGAAAAGCGTTAGATTATTTAACATACTAAATGCCATATTCTATAGGTCTTTAAAGCATCTCTAAGCAGGATTTTTTTTTTAATTTTTTCAAAGCAGAGTTTCTCTGTGAAGCTTTGGAGCCTGTACTGGGACACACTCTGTTGACCACACTGGCCTAGAATTTACAGATATCTGCCTGCATCCTGAGTGCTGGGATTAAGGTGTGCATCACACCTCCTGGTTCTGCAGTCAAAAATTTGAAAGGAAACAATAACATACAGAACCAAGATTCTGTGTATTTTCCATCTTTATATGTCTTATTATATTTTTATATCATTTTATTCCTTTTTAAAGGACTTTGTGATTTGATTCTTAAACTATTTTTATATACTCTTTCTCTTCTCTCTCCCACATCTATGCATATATTTTTTAAAAAAATTTATTTACTTATTATATATACAATATTCTGT
>NW_026068251.1:74045-100570 GCF_014885135.2 Alexandromys fortis | reverse complement strand
TATTTATTTATTTATTATGTATACAATATTCTGTCTGTATGCCTGAGGGCCAGAAGAGGGCACCAGACCTCTTTACAGATGGTTGTGAGCCACCATGTGGTTGCTGGGAATTGAACTCAGGACCTTTGGAAGAGCAGGCAATGCTCTTAACCACTGAGCCATCTCTCCAGCCCCATCTATGCATATTTTTAAATACACTGTAACTCAATCAGTTTTTTTATTCCATCCGAATTTGTATTAATTGTGTATTTAGTATTTTTTAATCACATGAGTCATATTTTAAACTGGTATGTTAGCTACTTATTGTAAAGAGGCCACTTGTTTGTTTCCCATCTACCTGGCAGCTCAGCCCCAAAATAATCACACAGAAACTGCCTTAATTAAATCACTGCTTGGCCATTAGCTCTAGCTTCTTATTGGCTCTTACATGTTAATTTAACCCATTTCTTTTAATCTGTGTATTGCCACATGGCTGTGGCTTACCTGTTAAAGTTTCAGCATCTGTCTCCATCAGGGCTACATGGCTTTTCTCTGATTCTGCCTTCTTCCTCCCATCATTCAGTTTAGTTTTACCCACCTAGCTAAGTTCTGCCCTACTATAGGTCCAAAGAAGTTTATTCATTAATGGTAATCACAGCAAACAGAGGAGAATCCCACATCAGCTATTGCCATTTCTCAGCATAGTGGATGATGGTAATGTGTGACGGTTGGGGGCAGCTCTCAGGAGAGGTGGCTTGCATGAGAGATGTCAGGAACCTGCCACATAGCTAAGCTCATAGCCAAAGTAAGAGACTACAGAAAGCCGCTATGGAGCTTATCTTATGGTGAGCTAGAGGTTCAAGCCTGTAGGCAGCAGCCTTAGCTGGCATGAGACTAGAAAGTCACTCTTGGCTCTGTTTCTGTGCATATAGAACCCTTTCACAAGCTCTCTCAGGTTTTATGTGGATATAGTTGATACATGTTTGAAAGTCATTTGTAGGTGGAAATATTCCTGTCCTGGCACCCATTTCCCAAATAAACAACCCAGAGAATTAATGTTAAATGTAAATGTTCAGTTGAGAGCTCAGGATTGTTAATATCTAACTCTCACAACTTAACCCATTTCTCTTAATCTATGTGCTGCCTTGAGGCTGGTGGCTTTACTTCTATCCCATTTTGTGTGTCCAACTCATTCTGTGTCTGGGACTCTTCTGATTATACTCTTATTCATCCCAGATTGTTTAGTTTGCTTTTCCCACCAAACTGTCTCTGGGCTCTTGGTTTTCAGGTCGCTTCTGCTCTGCTGTTCCTGGCTTCTTTTATAGGGCCTGGGAACATTCCCTGGCCTTAAAGGGCCACATCCCCATCTTAATTCAGACAAGCCCCATTGGCTGACCTGGCCACAGCAGGTGTGGTCAGTACAGGGATACTTAGATCCCAGTATGATCGCCCTCCTCCCCCTGACCGAGCTGTCACCAGATGAGTTTCTCAGTCACTTCTGCCCCAACTTACCCTCCTGACCCCGCAACTATGTTGGTTAAAGCCCCTTGGACTACAGGAAGTAGGACTTGATGGTCCCACCCACCTGTTCTCATCTGGGACCTAATACAGTGACAGATAGGGGTCACCACCCATCTCCAGGGTGAGGTCCTATTTTCTGGCATTCACCTAAGGCAGATGAGGTGTTAACTTGTCTCCCCCACTCCCACCCTAGGCTGTTAGCTTTCCTTCAGCAGGGCACTAAGGAGCTAGCCTAGCCCCCCTCCTTTTGCTCCTTTCTACCCCACAAGGTTCTGGTTCCATTTTTTCCCCTGTTCACAAACTACCTCTGGACAGTTGTGTTGTTTTTTTTTTGTTCAGTGTTCATTTTTAGACATCCACCATTGCTGCTGCTACCAGCGCCAAAAGTTTATCCTCCTGTTCTGCCTGCATTCTCCCCAAGATACTCTAGGGTGAAAGGGGCTGGGGCACAGCAGCCTGGTTACCAACCACCCCACACCAGGGAAGATGGGGCCCTGCCTCTTGGATGTTGCAGGAGAGTGAGGAGGGGGCCCATTTTGATGAGAAAAGGGTGTAGAACCACCTCCTATCCTTGTTCTTGCGGGAGGGTTGGCCAGTATTTGTGCTGGCCTGGGATCCCTCTTTTCTATCTGCCTTTACTTGAAATTAAAAAAAAAAAGCTAAATGATGACATCAGTAGTAGACAGAAGAAAAGAATTAAAAAAAAGACATAAAAATATTGACTCATTGATAGTATGTTCTCATTCAAACATGAAAAAAGAATGCTTATAGTCTACAAACATTCTAAGTAATTTGTAGCGAGCTCTTATGGGTATTTTGTTTATATATGGAGAAATTCTTCCTAAGATTTATAAAATTGTGTGAAACCACAGATTTTAAAAATTATGAGAGGGATTAAACCCAGAGGTCATTTCAAAATATATAAAAACTTTAGCAATGCAAACCATGGAGTGTCAAAAGCAGATGAGTGGATATCGAAGAGAAGACAATGTAGGTGGAGTTTAATACTCACCAGAGGTAATAAGCAAATCTTATCAAAATCCTGCTGGCATTATTTTAGAAAACAGCGAACTCAATCCTAAAAGATGCAAAACCTGGAGTAACAATGAGATGCTCCAAAAACTGTATGTGCAGGACAAAGAAGCTTCAATGGTCCTAATTAAATACCTTTTTAAAACTATAATAATGAAACCACTTAGTAGTGGTATAAAACATAACTAGCATTGTGAATAGAAGAGGGACAACATCATTTCCATGTATAGTCAAAGAAAAATGTACTTGCCTCTGAGTATTAATACTTATACACAGCCAGGTGATGGTGGCACACACCTTTAATCCCAGCGCTTGGGAAGCAGAGACAGGCAGATCTCTCTGAGTTCGAGGCCAGACTGGTTCACAGAGCCAAGTTCCCAAAAAGCAGGCCCAAAAAGTAACACATAGAAACCCTGTCTCAAAACAACAACAACAACAAAACAATAAAAAAAACCTAACACACAGTCTTCAAACGTCTACAATGGGACAATCTTGAGATTATTCTCAGTGGAATTCTCTAGAATCATTTCTAATAACAGAAAATGTGGCAAAACTAATGTCCTGGTTCTACTCTCCCTTGAGCCCTTCCCCATCCTTTCATCCCTTCCTCAATCCCTATAACATACCTGGACCCTACTGTCTCCTCTCATCTCTAACCAGGGCTCTCTGTTCTGCTTCGCAGGTGAGCAGGGCTGACTGAACAATGAGAGACTGCATATGAAAAAGTGGTTCTTCAGAAAGTACCTGGAAACAAAAATAAGAGATGCTAATATCTGCCAAAAGGATAAATATGAAGGAAAGAGAAAAATATCAAGACAAATGTCTCTTTCTCTGAGGATTTCACTTTACTCTGTGAGGCGTGAGACTCAGTCACACACAGCTCACACTCATGCAGAAGTCTGTCCAGGAACCCTGAAGGGGAGCAAGGGAGACTTGAAAACTATTCTTACCCTCACAATCTAGACTGCTGAGGAACTACAACAGGAGATCTCTGCAAAAAGCCCTGAGAGCATTGCAATTGGAGTAGCAGAACTAACTGCTTCCCTAGTTATTTACCATAAATTCACCCTGGAACTCCATTAAGTGCCTCAGGACATCCTCACCCTCCAAGGCCGAACAGACTCACTGGTCACCACAGTTCTATAAAGTTGGCAACGTTAGATTTACCAACACTATAGCAAGGTCATCTTTGTCTTTCTCAGGAAACAATGTTGCTTCTATGTCAATCTGTCCGGTATAGCAAAAGATAATATACAAGTCCAGATGGGTCTCTAAGAACATAAGACAGCTTGAAGCCTCTGGCCAGGGAACAACTGAAAGCCCAAAATGGAGCTGGATATTACCACTCTTATCCCCTTTCCTCCTACTTTAGAAACTTCTCTAGATTTCTTCACCAAAAGAACCAGAAGATTTCTAAACAGACTTTTAATAAGTTGCTATTACAGGATTACCAGCCCGTAGGTTTGGAGTTAGAGGCTTATACTCTGGTCAAGGTCAAGACTACCCCAAAGAGTTTGATCCCTCTATGAAGCAAAAGTAGTCTAATGATAATGCCACAAACCTTTCCAACCCTGATTATCAATAATCAATAGTAAGCAAAAAAAAAATGTGATCTCCTTGAAGCATGCTTTTGGCCAGACACTACTACTGAGGACCTCCAACAACCAGAGTCCATACCTAGGTCACTCTAACTGCCCTAATAGGTAGACCAAGCCCCTTCAGATACAGGCAGCCAAGCTCTGCCATACAAAGTAGAAGGCCCAAGCTCTGAACTTGAAAACACACCAAATGCCACCCTGGAAAGCTCTACGTGGGCCAAAGAAACATTAGATAAATACTGTCTTCTGTTCAATTCTCAGATGCTTCTTGCCAGAGGAGAGGCAGACAGACTCTTGACTTTTTCCCTCTCAAAAAAAAAAAAAATCTCTTCTGTGAGGTTTGTTGTACAGTGTTAACATTGTGCTATCCCTTGACTCCAGATTATAGGAATACGTTTCCCTTCATAACTGAAACACCTGCACTGGGGAAACCCTCCCAGTGGGAGCAGACCTGTATCAGCTTCAGTTAGAAAACCTTTTCTCTCAGGACGTAATGTTTGTACTGAGAAACCTTCCACCATAGAGTTGTAGTACTTGCGCCTTTCCCTTCAGAATTGTGACACCTCCACTGGGGAAAACTTTCCCCACAGAACTCTAACCGTTACACTTTGCTCTTGTGAGAATTTCACTTTCCACTGTTGGATGTGAGACTCATTCACACAAACCTCAATACTTGCAGGGTAGTTTTCCCTGGAATCCTGAGGAGGAGCAATGGAGATGGAAGAAAACTATTCTCATGCACAAAAAACAGACTGCTGCAGTCCCAGGACATCTAATCTCTGTACAAAGGCAGCTGAGGAAGCTCAAGCATTGCCCTCCTCCTGAGAGCAGTCCGCAGTCACAGCCCTGCCTATCAATAAATCATGAAATTAAAAACAAAAGAAATGAGCCTTGAGCCTAACTCAGTTCCTGCACACTTTAATTCCAACACTCAGAAGGCAGAGGCAGGTAGCTTGGGACCTGGTGGGACCAGGTTGGTATACATGGTGAAATGTGAGCCAGACTCAACAAAATAAAGCCAAAGCCAAACATCACCAGGCCAGTTTGGTCATGTGTTATGGGAAGAGTGCTTTTCTTCAAACAAGGAGACTTTTAAAAGACTGCTGGTGTCAACTTTTCTCATACACTTGAGTGATAAGAATTGTTTAACAGATACTCTCTAATTTTATCCTAACCTACAGTGCATATTGTGTCTGTCAAAGTGTGGCCTGATACCGTCTGACAGCATACACACACACTGTACTCTTCCATACTCTAGGGTGTAATACTAAGCACTACATATACAAAACCACATTTCAGAATACTGTACTTACATCATAACCTGAATTACAACATAAATCTCAGTTGGAAACTGAGGGGAAGAAATCAGTTTGCTTAGTAAATGATAGTCTTTACAACAATGGCCTTTTAGCTTACTAAAACATATTTCCTGATTTAGTGAAAACTGCAGTGGCTCCTTATGAGAATGATATCCAAAAATCTCTCTGGGAAAGCCTAGGTGTCGTGGAGGGAAAGACTACTCTTTAGTAGCCAACTGTAAAAAGAGGAGTTAGAAAGAATGGATGAATTTCAATTCGAGGAGCTTTGGAATTACCACAATAACAAAAAGTACCATGTAACAAAGAAAACATATAATGCAAGTTCTCTACTAGATCATGCTTTTGTAAATATCCTGGCAGCTATAATGTGAATGCAAACATCAGGATAAGTTCACACGATCTAAAATTTACCAACAGGATTAAGATATCAATAGTAGAATATCAGACTCCAGGTACTTTTGTTGTTGTTTGTTCGTTTGTTTGCTTTTTTTTTTTTTTTTTTTTGAGACAGGATTTCTCCGTGTAGCTTTGGAGCTTGTCCTGGGACTAACTCAGTATACCAGGCTGGCCCCCACCTGCCCCTGCCTCCTGANTTTTTTTTTTGAGACAGGATTTCTCTGTGTAGCTTTGGAGCTTGTCCTGGGACTAACTCAGTATACCAGGCTGGCTTTGAACTCGCAGAGATCCGACTGCTTCTGCCTGCTGAGTTCTTGGATTAAAGGCATGTGCCACCACTGCCCAGCCAGACTCCATGTTGTTATAAGCAGCAGAACAGAGAGAACCAAACTTTGGATTATGTTCCCATCTATTTCCTAGCACCGAAGCTTCTCTGACCTGGAAAGCTTCAAGGTTGCTGGCTGTGGTTCCCACCACTACCCAGCTGAATGCTGACTTTCTCCAGATCCCTGCTGCTGTGATATGAATTGTGTGTTTATGTTGCCATGGCATTCTGGTTGTGATGAAATTACAACACAGCTGATTACGTTTCCATATCTGTCACATGAATGTCATTGCATAACTGATTCCATGGCAGCTGTAACTACATGGAAAACCCTGTACAAGATGAACTTAACTCATCCCAGCAGGGTTGAAAGGGATCATCACAACACTACCTGAGATACAGGCAACTCTCAGCCTTGGAAGAGACAGTTTTCTTGAGATATGTTGATCAGGCACATACAGGTAGCTTGCATGAACTCAGTACTTTAAAACAAAATTGTGAAAATGGAGATGTGAAGAAGCATATTGGGAGTGGGTAATAAGAGCTGAGGGATGGGTGTGAATTTGATTTATCAAACACATGATATATACAAGGATGAAATTCACAAACAATAAAAACTATTACATGTCACTGACTTGACATTTATTTTTTTCATCTTGGCCCTTTGAAATCACATATCCAGGTTCACATTCACTCTCACACTAGCACTGACAAAAGTACCGATAAAGCATTTTTCCCCCCACCTAATCCAAGCTAAAGGAATGAATCACCAAATACTGGAATAGAATAGCACTGCAATTGAAAAGAGGATATTGCATTGTATGCCAATGACATCAGTATTTTCTTATGGAGTACTGTGGATGGTCACATGCAAAGAAATTTGAACTGAAGAATAGGACAAGATCCTAGAAACGAGTGAACAATTCAACCCTCTATGTTACAAAACTAGAAAAGGCATTAATCACTGCTGAGACTGAAAGAGGAAGAGTTTCCTCTAACAGTGTCTGAGCACTGGACAGACTCAGAACAAAATTCTCCTTTCTTTTAGACAAACCCGATGGTAATGCCACAAGGAGAATATTGCATTAAACACAAAGAAAAGGAATTGTAGAAAGTCATCATAGAAAGCCAGCTTCCCCTCAACACCCAAAGCAGGTGACCCAAGCAAATATAAGCAAAGGAAAATCACAGACAAGTTCCCAGGGTGGACACAAACACAGAGATTGTCCCTAAATTACATGGAAAGAGAATGCAAGCTGATTTAATGCAAAGAATGCAAATCAGTTTCAACCCCTATGAACTGATCAATGTAAGACACCAAATATGGAGAGACAGTAAGAGAAGAAACAGGATGGTATCAATAGATACAAAAAGCCTATGGCTAAATATCACATTTGCAAGAATGTGACAAGAAAAGGAATATACATTCATATAATAAAGACAATGGGACACAATTCTATACCTAACAATACAAAATAACAGCTGGCATATGGCGTTACTTAAAGGGACATTGTTATTGATCACATTCTTACAATATCTAATGCAAGTATTTGATATAATTGATTTGTGAATTGGACTTCTCAACCATTTGATCAACCCCATGTGGATTACCCAGACTGATGAATGTGAAGGATTTATCTCAGAAGCAAACATTCAGTTTGTCATTAGAAACTTCATTTGCTGGGCTGCGGCTACAATCAAAACTGCAGGCTGCCATTTCTTCCTGCCATAATCTTCTGAATTCAGGACCACAATCAGCACTGCACGTAGAGGAAGGCATCTGAGGAAAATTGGACACATGCTGATATTAGAACTTTTACATAATTCTTCAATAATTATACTATATGAGCATGTTTAAATATTAAGTTTATTTTATATTTACCAAATAAGTGACCACATTTCACTTAGTATAATATATATTATCAGTTTTAGTAATGTGTGGAAACAAATTGATATAAAGTTGAGTAGCTTCACAATGCTAGAAATTTAGGAAGAAGCAATGGGTTTTTGATCTGATCAAACAATATGGAGCCTGCAAACTTGCTTTTCTAGTTATTTTCTTCATCTTTATACAAAGTACATTAAAATTTAGAGGGAATGTTAACTAAAAGTTCTCCATTTTACTAGCCTGTTGTCATATCTATATTACACTTATTAAAAGAAAATTGATGTAGGAGTGCCCAGCCTTCTGTGAGTATTTCTGATCTTAGGCAGAACTATATGAGAAATCAAGCAGAAAAGCTAGCAAACAGCATTCCTTAAGCATCTATGCTTAAGATTTTTATATAATTAGGTTCAAATGCCAGTGAAGGAATGGGCTTGTTAGCTGGTATAGGAGGTCCTTTTGTCTTTGTGTTGCTTTCATTGGTTAATAAAGAAATTGCTTTGGACCTGTTGATAGGGCAGAACTTAGGTAGGAGGGGAGACTTAACTAAATGCTGGAAGAAAGAAGGGCATAGAAGAGAATTGCCATGGACCCACCTCAGGAGATAGACATGCTGAGACTTTGCTGGTAGGCCACCACCTCTTGATGATACACAGATCAATAGAAATGGGTTAAACTAATATGTAAAAGTTAGTCAATAAGAAATTAGAAAAAAATAAAAGAAATTAAAAAAAAGAAATTAGAGCGTATGGGTCAAGCAGTGATTTAATTAGATCAGTTTCTGTGTGGTTATTTTGGGGCTCTTCAAGCCAGGTTTGCCAGGATGAATGAGCAGAATCTCCTCCTACAAGTGGTGCTCCAACATGGTCTACTATACCTATGTAAAACTTGAGAGGCCTTAAAAAGGAATTGTGTGTGTGTGTGTGTGTGTGTGCATGTGTGTGTGTGTGTGCGTGTGTGTGTGAGAGTGTGTTGTTTAACACAGCTTGGTGTTTGCTAGAGGTGTGCCACAGTTCTTTTGAGAGATATTTTTTTTATCTCAGCAGCAGCAAGCAGCAGAAGAAAAACATGACATTTTTTGAAAAGCAAGCTTTATGGGCAAGGCATATGTATTAATCAATATATTATATTATATATATAATGTACATATGTATAAAAAATCCCTCTTTTTAACCTACTTATACTTTGAATATATATTATAGGTTAAAGGTTAAATTTTTGTGGGATTCATGATTGTGCAAATACATGGGACTGATTCGCAATGATTCTCTTTAGATCTTTTCTTCCTGTTTCTTCATTTTGACCTAACATAATGTGTTAACTTTTCTTAATCTTAGTATAATTTTTTTTTTTTACTTTCCCGTAGAAAACTGTTTGTTTTTCAGTGAGAAATAGAAGAGGTCGATAAGATAACATAAAGGGTTTACTGGAAGGACAATGGAAGAATAAAGGAATAAAGGAAGGAGCCATAATCAGGGAATATTATGTGGGAAAAATATTTTTAATGAAGGGAAAAAATAAACCAGTACTTTGTTTTAGTTTTATAAAATTTAATTCTAAAAATTATTTTAATTTCAATTAGGTGCATGTGTGATTTTTGAGGTGTGTTATTATGTGCACATCTGAATATATGTGTTCTTGGAATTCAGAAGAGGTTAACTCTTTCATTAGAGCTATTGTTATAGGAAGGTGTGAACTAAGTTGTGGGGAATGGATAGTGAACTCATTTCCTGAGAAAAAGCACACATGAATTTAAATGTGGAGACACATTTTATCTTCCTCAATATCCATTATATCTATTTATCATACATTTCTCTCCATTCTTTTTTTCTTTTTATTTATTTATTTAAAAAATTTTTTTAATATAATTTTTTATTGAAAAAAAAATTCCGCCTCCTCNTAAAAAAAAAGAAGTTATAGCTAATGGACCAAGCAGTAATTGAATTAATACAGTTTCTGTCTTGTTATTTCAGGGTTAAGCTTACTGGGTGGCCACGAAGAACAGGTAGGACTCCTCCTACAGTTAGCAATTTGAGACTAAACAAATATCATAACCTTCTTTTTTCTATGTTGTTATTTATGCTTCCAGTAGTGGATGTATTCCAGATTATATTTGGGATTTCTAAGATCAATTGAGTTGGGTTAATTTGTGTCTTTCCAACTTAAGATCCAGATAAAAGATGTATTGCTTCCCAGTTTAAAAGATCTCAAATAAAGGCATTCATTTCTATTTTTTTCCTATTTTTATTTATTTATTCATTTTGGCTAGTTTTTAGAGACAAGGTTTCTTTTAATAGCTCTGGCTGTTCTATAACTTGTCCTTTAGGACAGGCTTTGCTTAACTCAGATATCCATCTCTTTCTGTCTCTTGATTGCTGGGATTGAAGTTGTGAATAACCCACCACTTCCAGGTATAAGGCGTATCTTCTTATGTCAAGTATCTGAATAGCAAAGTGATCTTCCTACTTCAAATTAAACCAAAATCCATCACAAGTGTGTCTTCCAGTTTGTGGTTTTAGTAAATTATAGATGTAGTTTGGTGAGTAAATCTTTTTTTTTTTTTTTTTTTTAACAGGGCTGGACAAATGGCTCAGCTGTCCTCAACAATTGCTGCTAATAAACAGGGCTCAAGTTTGAATTCTAGTATTCAATATGTGTGGTACTAAGCGGTCTCTAGTCCCCAGAGAGCCAAATTATTGTTCTGCCATCTATGTACAGCATGCGTCCCAGTGTTGCAAGCTATACATGCGGCCAAAGCACCCATACCCTCATAAAAAATACAGAAAAAAATTAGGTTGTATTTGATAAGGTATCTAAATGGATCATGAAAATATTATGTAAACATATGTATAGAAAAGTTAGCAATTTAGTATCGGTTTTAAAAAGACTTAAGCCAAATTATATAATTAAAATTAATGATTTGATATGTTTAATTTACTCATCCCTTACAATTAGCATTATCTTTCAGTATCTCTCTCAGAAGTTCAGTAGAAAAGAGGAAATTCACTGTGTAGGAATCATAGCATTACCAAGAGAATATTGCTCACTTTTCTGTAAATAATATCAAATGGTGGTAACAACAAGCTTTATACTTATATTAAAACCAGAGGAATATACTTTAATGATGAAAATTTACTGTATAAATGTCAGAAATCCTGAATAAATTAATCAAATGTCATATCAAATGTGAAAAGAAGAAACATTGGGTAGAAATAGGTTTTCTACTCTGACTGTATATTTTATTTCACTAAGTTACAAAGAAGCAAAAATGGACAAATTGAAAGTATTACTGCAGAGTAATGGAAATCAGTACAGTGGGGACAGACCCACCTGTCTATTTCCTGTGGACCCCTCTATCATTTCTCCATATAAAAGGAGCTGTTGATCATGTGGAAAATATGTGCTAAACTTTCCTATCTTCACTTTAATTCTAAGACCATATGGAAAATTCCAAATCTGGAAAACGTCATATTCATCCTGAAATTTTTCTTTCTGGTTCATATTCACACTGCCCTTAACAGGATTAGTTAAGTGGGTCTTCCTCAGAAAGGAGTGCAGGCTAATGACAAATAACTTTCTAGAGTGCATGTGCCCTCTGTGAAGTTAGAAAACATATTCGGATTTTATCTTGAACTAAACTTAGGTGAAGGTTCCCGGCATGGGGGGGGGAGGGATCAAAAAGAAATCAAATGGATTAATAAAATTATCATAATATTCCTAGAATTTAATTCTCTCAGACGAAACTGCCAAGGACAAACACAAACATGATGCAGACACCAAACATAAATATGGAATATGTTCAGAGAGAGAGAGAGCAACTGATATCCTTACAGAGATACATGCATGATACAGCCACATAATATTTACACACACATACATATGCAAGTCAAAACACAATATGAAGATACAGACACACAGGCAGTTTAATTCAATCAAACAGACTTGAAAACTTGAAAAACGCCTGCACAGTTGCAGACTAACCTCTTGATAGAGGTTTTGTTCTGCAACCATTCAGTCCCAACAAAACACACAGAGTTATACCTTAATCATAAATTGGTTCAGCTAATATCTCAGGCTTCTTATTGACTTTTTCCTTACATCTCAGATTAACCCATTATTTTTGTTTATGTTAGCCTTGTGGCTTGGTACCTTTTTCAGCAAGTCATTCTCATCTTGTTTCCTCTATATCTGGGTGAGGACTGCAGACTGGGCATTTCAGCTATCCAGAATTCTCCTGTTCTCTTTGCCCAACCTCTCCTTCTGGCCTGGTTGCCCCACCTGTACTTCCTGCCTGGCTGTTGGCCAATCAGTGTTTTTTTTTTTTATACAAATGGCAGGGTACATATCATAGTCCCACAGCACTTCTCCTCCCCCATTTTTTCAAAACAACTCTGAATTGAATCCTTTTTAAAAAGCTTTTCTCTTGAACATTATCCATAAGAACTTGTAACCAACTTTCCAAAACAAAGTCAAACATTCATAATCCATTTTTTGGGAATGTGGATATAGTTTTTCAGGCTAATTTCTGCTGTTTGGGGCACTGAAAAACTTATGGGGACCTAAAGAAAGAGAGGGAGGGGACTAGGAGGAGGGGAGGGAGTGGGAATTTGGATTGGTATTTTTAAGTAATAAAAAAGGAAAAAAAAAACAATTGCAACAAGCTGTGTAAGTGAGCAAAGATAGTTCTGTGAAAGTCCATATTGTTTCCTTTTTCTTAACTGTCTACAAAGATAAAAATGCTTCCAAAAAGAAGCTTAATAAAATGCATGAGATCATTTAAAAAAAGAACTTAGAAAGTGATTCTTTTCCATTTCCTTTCTTTCTTTCTTTCTTTCTTTCTTTCTTTCTTTCTTTCTTTCTTTCTTTCTTTCTTTCTTTCCTTCCTTCCTTCCTTCCTTCCTTCCTNATCCTAGATTGGGAGAAACCGATCCGGAGGGGAGGGGATCCTCAGGAAGAGAGAAACAGAAGGCAAAGGGCGAAAGAGAGAGGAAAGCGCCTCATACACACAGGGACACTGAAAGGTCTTTATTGCCCACCAGTCACCAGTATTCTCCCAACCGCAAGCAGGCCCTTCTACCCCACTCTCGGGACCCACGAGATGCAGCCACACTGCAGCTCTCTCCTCCCAGGGGATCGAGGTGCTTCTGGAGCGTATGATGTAGCGGAAGGCCCTCACAGGGACTAAGCAGCATTTCTGTGGAGGAGGGCACACATGAGGGAGGGTTACCCCTGAAGACTAGGGTGGGATTAAAGGGGCTCTTAGGTGTGGATGGTGCCGGTGGCAAAGAGCACAATGAGGATGATGATGACAAGAACAATCACACAGATGATGACAATCATCTTCACATTCTTCCACCAGAACTTCCGGGCCACCTTCTGCGATGTTGTCTTGAAGTGTTCAGACGTGGCTTCCAAGTCCTCTGTCTTGTTTCGGAGATGGTCCAAGTTTTCCCCTCGGGCCAAGATTCTTTCCACATTCTGGGTCATGATATTCTTGACTCCCTCCACCTCACTCTTCAGGTTTCTAACTCGGTCATTTCCGGCACCCCCACTGACGTCCTCCATGTCTCGGAGCACTTGGGCCTCACAGTCTCGCCTAGTCTGTTTCCACTTAGCACAGCCACAGCTTCACTTCCTCTCTTTTCCATTTTCTAATGAATGAATAAGCTTCTCACAAAGAGCATGTGTCATAGTACACACAGAATTGTATTAGCATAACTGTTATCTGTAAAAGCCATTTCAGAAGTCTATACTGTTAGCCATTCCATTGAAAATTTGGATGAGCAGTACTGTGTCTTACCCTTAGAAGTTGAGATTTCACAGTTGAATTTTATCCACTCTAGGTTTGCAAAGTAGTCATCTGAGTATTTGAGGGAATTCAATATCTAGAAAAAGTTTTTAAAATTAGAAATCTCAGCATTGTGTTGTTTAAAATCTAGAGTCAAGTGCACAGTCACACTTGTAGGGACAGCCCCCTGTGAGGTGGTGACCCATATTCTCTGTATACCTAGTGATTCTCACATCCTAAAACTCATAGCTAGAGTACTGCCTGTGTCAAAATAAATGATCACAACATTTGTGGAGCATGTAAATGTCATGTTTTGGTTATAATACACTTCAGCTCTTGATGCTTATCTGGTATAATGTTCTCAAAGGTGAAGCAGAGTATAAAGCTAAGAAATGGGCTGGATCCAGCCATCAAAGCCACAGGTTTAATCCTAGCCATATTGTTTAGCAAATTAAAGACTCATGTGGTCAGAAAAGGAGAGATACAGTAAAGATAGTTTCAGAAAGAAAAAGCCTCTAAACAGTTTACAGTGTGTTTAAAAATATTATGTAGACTTTAGAGAGAAAGGAAAAAAAGGTTAAAGTACTTAAAATACAAAAGAAGAAAGACAGTGGTTGGGTGTGGTGGCACACACCTTGAATTCCAACACTTGGGAGTCAGAGGCAGACAGACCTCTGTGAATTCAAAGTGTGTTGGCACACACTTTTAACCCTAGCACTTGGGAGGCAGGGGTGGGCAGATCTCTGTGAGTCCAAAGACAGCCTGGTCTACAAAATGAGTTCCAGGACAAAGATACACAGAAAAACCCTGTCTCAAAGCCAAAAATTAAAAAAATAAAAATAAAAAAGTAGAGGTTAAAATAAAGCCATGTAAATATGAGAAATACACAGAAAGTCTGGACACTGTATGTTTTTATGTACTCTCTAAATTGTTTGAATGCTGAGGAAGGAGCAACAGCTGCCAAAAGATGTTTGTTTATAAATGATGCTGAATTATTCCAAGATAGGTATTTTGAAAATACCTCGATACCAAAATTGAAGTAAAAAGGTATGCTATTTTGAAGAAGAGGTTCTATTTTTGTTTCCACACGAAATGAGAGGCTGTGGATTATTCTGAGTTATGAAAATCAGTTTTGATCAAGGAAGACCCATGAGAAATCTCCGGTAGGAGCAGATGGCCCAGATGTCTGAGTTCTACAACTAGAACAGATTCAAGACTGCTGCTTGAGATAATCAAGCCTCACAGTATACTCCAGTCATAACTTGATCATAATTCTAAATTTCTTTAGGTCTCCATAAAATTATCAGCTCCCCCAATCAGCAGAGAGTAGCCTGGAAAAGTATGTCCACATTTCCAACAAATAGACTATGGATACTGTCCTTTGTTTAGAATGTTGGTTACAAGTTGTTATAGATAATGGTCAGAAGAAAAGCTAAACAAAGTATATTAGATACAGAGTTCTTGATTTTTTCTTTTAAAGGGGAAAGTGATGTGGGACAATGGTCTGTATTCCATCACTTATATTTTAAATAGATGCTGATTGGCCAGTAGCCAGGCAGGAAGTATAAGTAGGGTGACCAGACGGGAAGTAGATGTGGGGCAATGAGAATTCTGAGAAGAAGGAAGTACAGTCTACAGTTGTGATACAGCCATAGAAGAAGCATAATCCCTTGCCAAATAAGGTAACCAGTCACATGCCTAACATAGACAAGTATAATGGGTTAATATAAGTTATAAGATATAATAAGTCTGAGCTACTAGGCCAATCAGCATTTATTGAAAATATATGTGACAGGATACAGACCATTGTCTCACAGCAATTGGGTGGTATATGCCTTTAATCATGGTGGTACACACCTTTCATCCCAGCCCTAGGGAAGACTATAAAATGTGAAAAAACAGCTCTCATCACAAATTCTTATTCTGAGATTCCAGGAGGCAGGATCACCATTTCTGACTGAGGTCAAGGTAAGAAACCAGTGGCTGAATGTTTTGCTTTTCTGATCTTCAGGTTGAACCCCAAATTATTACCCTGAGTTTTTTTTTAATATTTATTTATTTATGTATACAATATTCTGTCTGTGTGTATGTCTGCGGGCCAGAAGAGGACACCAGACCTCATTACAGATGGTTGTGAGCCACCATGTGGTTGCTGGGAATTGAACTCAGGACCTTTGGAAGAGCAGGCAATGCTCTTAATCACTGAGCCATATCTCCAGCCCTTACCCTGAGTTTTTATCCAACTTTTGGAGCACAAATTTATGAAAAAAATATTTGCCTAAGGCTTTCTTGCCTCCATCCCAAGCCAGAGCAGGGATTGGAATTCTATTTCTAGGAATTGGAACATAAACCTAGCCACCTGGGTTCAGGAAAAAAAAAAAAAAACTAGTATTCTCAGCTCCCATCTTATCTGACTTAGCTTCTATGTAATGATGGAAAATACACAGAGAATCTGGAATCAGTATGTTATTATGTAGTCTTTGAATTGAGAAAGAGGCAACAGCTGCTAAAAAAACATTTGATTATAAACTGCTGGATTAATCCAACCTATATATTTTAAAAATGCCTTGATTTTAAAATTTAAGTCAAATGATGTGCTACTTTATTGTTTTATTATTTTTTCTCATTTCTTTTTTCCCCTTCATCTGGTGATGGATGAGATAAGAGACAGAGACCCACATTGACTGAGCTCCCAAGGTCCAAATGAGGAACAGAAGGAGGGAGAATATGAGCAAGGAAGTCAGGACCATGAGGGGTGTGCCCACCCACTGAGATGGTGGGGCTGATCTATTAGGAGCTCACCAAGGTCAGCTGGACTAGGACTGATGGAGCATTGGATCAAACCGGAATCTCTGAACGTGGCGGACAATGAGGGCTGACTGAAAAGCCAAGGACAATGGCACTGGGTTTTGATCCTACTGCATGTACCGGCTTTGTGGGAGCCTAGCCTGTTTGGATGCGCACCTTCCTAGACCTGGATGGAGGGGGGAGGACCTTGGACTTCCCACAGGGCAGGGAACCATGACTGCTCTTTGGACTGGAGAGGGAGAGGAAGAGGGATGGGGGAGTGGGAGGGAAATGGGAGGTGGGGAGGAGGTGGAATTTTTAATAAAAAAAAGTGATGTGCTACTTTGAAGAAGAGGTTTTGCTTTTGCTTCCAAAAAAGTGAAAGGCTGTGTATTCATTCTGCATTAAGAAAAATAAGGTTTGATGAAAATGGCTTAACTTCAAAATTTAAGTCAAAACATATGTTACTTTGGAGAAGAGCTTTTGTTTTTCTTTCTATAGGAAATGAGAGTCTGTGGATTCAATGTTGGATAAAAAGTTAAGGTTTAATCAGCCATGGATTTATTCTTGGATTAAGATAAATATGGTTTGATCGAAAAAAGACCCTCTGAAAAATCTCCTGTGGGAACACATGAACCAGATAATCCAACATTTCAGAGTACATTTGTTGCAGTTTCCTCTGAGTTTAACATCCAGAACATCTTCACAACTGCTGGTTGATCCATCCTCACAGCATACTCCAGTAAGGACTTGACCATAATCATAATTTTTCTTTGGGTTCCCCAAAGATTATCAGTGCCCCTAATCATCTGTAAGTAGCCTATAAAACCATAGGATCTTTAGGCTTTTATGTTTTTCATTGAGAATTCCGGTCTGACTTTATATGTTACTTGATTTTTTTCCTTTGCAGCTTTTAATATTCTTTCTTTGTTTGGTATGTTTTTTTGCTTTGATTATTACATGACAAAAGTACTTTTTATGTTGAGTCTATTGGTGTTCTGCAAATTTCTTGTACCTGCATAGGAATATTTTACTTCAGGTTGGGAAAGTTTTCTTCTTTGATTTTGTTTAATATAGTGTCTGTGCCTTTGAGCTGGCACTCTCAATCTTCTATTTCTATTATTGTTATGCTTGATCTTTTCATGGTGTTCCATATTTCCTGGATGCTTTGTATTAAGAATTTACTGAATTTAATGTTTTCTTTGACCATTGATTCTATTTTCTCTAATATATTTTCAACACCTGAGATTATCTCTTCTATCTCATGTATTCTGTTGGTTAAGCTTGCTTCTGTTGTTTCTGTTTATTTACCCAAATTTTCCATATCCAGAATTCCCTCTATTTGTGTTCTCTTTATTGCCCGTATTTCAGTCTTCAAGTCTTGAATTGTTTGAGCTGCTTGTTTCTAGTTTGTCTTCTTCTTGGTTTTCTTATTTTTGGGTGTGTGATTTATTGATTTTTTTGTTTGTATTTTCCTCCATTTTTAAGGGATTTTTTCATTTCCCATTTAAAGTTTAAAAGAGTTCTTTCCTTCACATATCTCCCCGCAAGCCTCTGAAAATAGTATGGAAGATTATGTACAGAGTATAAAATCCAAGGTAGATGGAGGACACCAAAGAAAAAAGCCTTTAAACACAAAAGAAATCACAGAACCAGAGGCAACAGGCACAGTTCTTACCTGTGTGTTTCCCAGTTGGGGTCCCAGACCTGAAAGTAGAAGTAAACAGAAGTTTCATCCCTAATCCTGAAGCAATATCCAATTTATAATCACTGACTAATGAAAATTGCCTTTCCTCCAAAGAGTCTCAGTAGGGAAATTTGCATTCCTAGCAGTAGATATGAACAGATAATTCACTAAGCCTTATTTACAGACGTCCTTGTCTTATAAATGTTGTGTCAGAATTTCCCCTTCTCTCTAATTGTTTGGCTTGTCATATCATATTTATTATGCAATACATGCACACACACATATATATAATATACATATATATATAACAATTCCCACATTTTAACATATATATATATACTTTGCATATAAGTTTCAGGTTAATTTTTTTTTGGTTTATTGAGACAGCATTTTCCTGTGTCCCTAGCTCTGTCCTGGAACTAGCTCTTGTAGACCAGGCTGGCCTCAAACTCACAGTGATTTACCCGTCTCTGACCCCTGAGTGCTAGGATTAAAGGTGTGCACCACTAAGGCCCCACTCAGTTTAATTTTTATGGAATTCTTGAGTATGCAACCCAATTGGTCTGATCCCCATCTATTTTTTTGGATCTTTTCTTTATGTTTCCTCATTCTGACCTAACATAATGCAGCTTTTCTTAATCTTAGTATATTTTTTTTATTTCTTCCCTGTAGAAACTGTTTTTCAATGAGAGATAGAAAGGGGTGGATAAGATAACATAAAGGGGTTATGGAAAGTAGTATAAAAGAATAAAGAAATAAAGGCAGGAGAAGCCCGAACCAAGGGATATTATGTGGAAAAATATTTTTAATGAAGGAAAAAAATAAAACCAGTGTTCCATTTCAGTGTTTTGTAAAATTCAATTTTAAGATGAACATTATCTTTTAATACAATCTAACTCACAATAGGGAGGAGGGAAGAATGAGTTGCATTATGTAGAGCTAACAATGAGCATTATAGGTAAGTCTGTGGGCTGTGTCTCTATGCCCAAATATTACAGTAAGACAGCCAAAAGAGAAAATAAACTCATGTGACAGACAAAATCAAGTGGTCATCACACTAACTTAGCATCTTCTGGAAACTACTGTTAAAGCATTTCGGTTTCATGATTTAAGTTTGTCAAAGTCTAATATTTACCATGGAAAGATATCTATCTATATGTCTACATATACCTAGATAAATATAGATAGATATCTTTTATTTTTTCTTCTGTGTTTTAAAAATTAAAAATAGTATAGTTATGAATTCAGTATATTGAATCTAATATACAGAATATACAGTTTTAAATTTTCCTATTCAAAACAATAAATGAGAAATATACTTCATAAAAGTCTCTATTAACATAATATAATCAATAGTAAATAGTTGTGTAGATATTTTATACATTGTTCTTTACTGTATCATGTATGATATGAGCATGTATTATTTAATTGCACCATATTTAAATTCAGGTAATTTAAAATTAAAATTTAATTTTCATTGTTATTATATTATCTGGAAATAAGAGATTCACAAATTTAAAAATAATTTAATTTCAATTAGTTATATTGTGCTTCTTGAGTGTATTATTATGTGCATATCTGAATGTACATGTCCTTGAAAGCAAGAAGAGTGCAACTCTTTCATTGGAGCTATTTTTATAGGAAAGTGTCAACTGCAAGTTTTGGAGAATAGATAGTGAACTCATATCCTTGAAGAAAACACACATTACATTAAATTCTGAGACACCTTTTCATCTTTCTCAATATCCTTTATATTTCTTTATTAAATCATTTCTTTCTCTCTCCTAAATGCTACTCTTGTAACTCCCAGGATAAAACAGGATTCTCTTTTATTTCCATAAAAGAGGGAAAATTTGTTCCACCATCTGAAAAAATATTTACTTTACTATAAGATTTCTCTGTTTTCATTTGCATTTAAATTCCCATATTCACTCAGATATCAATAGTATTACTGGGAGTTTATGTCAAATCTTACTGTGCAATTGTGAAATAAAGGAAAAACATCTCCTATGTGTCAATGTTCAAGAAATGGATCTGATAAAGTAAGTGGCTGTGTGGATGATTATAGATCACAGTGTACAGAAAAGTAGTGTACATGACACTGCTGTGCCTCATCATTAGAAGAAATGATGAGAATCATTAGCCATTCATACAGTTTACATTGTATTGTATTAGGTGGTTCTGTACCAATTCTGTAGCTGTCAGTTACAATTTATGAAATGTGTGTTCAGGAAGATGTTTTCTCCCTTAACTTTTGAAGAGAATTTCTCTCTGGTCTTAACAAAATTATGTAGCACTTGGGGATAAAAATGCATCCCAGTAGGCCTGCACTGGAAGCCAAGATGGACAAGACCTCCACAGCCACCATGATCTTGCCCTTGGTGCTGTGGTAGACAGGGAGAAAGGTGATCCAGACACTGCAAAACAACAGCATGCTGAAGGTCAGCAACTTGGCTTCATTGAATGTGTCAGGGAGATTCCTGGCCAAGAAAGCAACAATGAAGCTCCCTAATGCAAGGGAGCCATGGTATCCCAGGACACAGTAGAATGCAGTAACTGAGCCCTTGTTGCACACAATGATAATCTGCCCATGTTCAGAGTGCACATCTTTGTCAATAAAAGGAGGAGAAAATTGCAGCCAGATTGTACAGAGAATAATTTGGATGAGCATACAGATGGCAATGATGTAGTTGGGAACACCAGAAACCAGAAAATACCTCATCCTTGTTCCAGGAGCTGTAACTTTGAAAGCAAGCAGCACAGTCACAGTTTTAGCCAACACAGTGGAAACAGCCAGAGTAAATACAACTCCAAATGTGATTTGTTGCAGAACACAGGTAGCTGAGTTGGGATGCCCAACGAAAAGCAAGGGACACAGGAAACAAAAGATGAGTGAAATTAGCAAGATGTAGCTGAGATTCTGGTTATTGGCCTTCACAATAGGAGTGTCATGATACTTCACAAAGACCCCAAGAACCGCAGTTGTGAATGCAGAGAAGAACAAGGCCATTAAGGTGAGAACCATCCCTAAGGTGTCATGGTAGTTCAGGAAGACCACAGCTTTTTGAATACACTGGTTCTTCTCTCTGTTGGCATACTGGTCCTCTGGACACATCACACATTTATCTACATCTTCTGGAGACAGAAAAGCATGATTACTACAACTACTGCCATTTATTGACAGAATATTTCGATTGAGTGTGTTGAGTAAACATTGCGATATCTACTTCTTTGCTGATGATGTAGCTGAGAGACCCTGCTGCATAGCAATACTTTCATTTCAGAATATTTATTATTTTATGTATGGGAAATGAAATAAAATAATATGTTGTCTATTTAACTATGTGTTGATGATACCATTTTATATTATCAGAAAACACAAGATATTTTCAGTACTTTCTAAATGCTATAATGAGTTGACTGATACTAGTGAGTTTACAGAGATTAAAATGATTAATCACTGTATAGGACAGAGTGTACTTTAATGTCTCAGATCCCATGGTTACAGAGATTTTTGATGTCTTTCTGTTTTATGAATGGTTTTCCTGAAATAGATGGAGATCATGTCTTCTATATGACAAGTTATATGATACATTTTCTAGTATAAATTCACCAGCCCGAACACACTGACATATATGAAACAGGAAACAGAGAATATGTAGGGACCCTTGGAGTCTGCACACAACATACTAAGATCAAGTTCTCAACTAAAAGGAGATTTATTTGTTCAAGAGGACAATGGGTAGGGAAAAATAATCAAAGACAGGAGATAGAGAATGAATAGGAGTAAGTCAACAAGAGAGGAGTGCAGCGAACTCCCTGACCAATAGGAAAGAACTGGTACCAGACGAGGATTCTTCCCAAATCACGCTTTATTGGAGACTCTTGGTTGAAGGGAGAGTAGGAAGCGAGGCCCCGCCCCCAGCTCTGAGCTGCAGCTGTGATATAGGGACTGGGGGTACGTGCAGGCCTCCTATTGGTCAAAGTGTCTCAGCAGCCACTCCAAGCTCCCTGATAGGTCTGGCACACTGAGGACACTGAGCATGCCCGAGATGGTGGTACTGGCTATGACCTTATATGGAGTTGTTTATCCCAAGCCTGCAGGGGCCCAGCGCTATGTTGTAATGGCAGCCTCAAAAGGTGGCTCCTTGCAGTGAGCATGCTCGAGTTAGTGATTCTGGATAAGACCTTATATGGAGTTGTTTACTCCAGCCCTGCAGGAGCCAGGCGCCATCTTGTAATGGCAGCTGCATGTACTGGCTCCCTGCAGAGGAGGGAATAGGTTTTGGTCAAGGAGGACATAGCACTGTCTATGGTTAGAGGAGACAGGTGTGGCCAGTATGAAAATAGCAGTTTATAAAGGTAAAAGCAAAACCTCCTGCTAAGACAAATAATTTAATTTTGATTGAACAGGTTAATTCGGAAAGTCATAAAACACTTTTTTGCTCACTGGACTTCAATAACATTTAATTGGATGTCCTATAGTTTGGAGGCTAAGTCCATTATTATCATCCTGGGACATGCAAACATGGAGGAAGACATGGTGCTGGAGAGGGAGCTGAGTATTCTAGGTCTTTGATCCATAGGCAACGGGAAGTAAATGGTCTCACTGTGAATGGCATTCCCTATGAAGGTACAAGAAGCTTAGTGTTCACCAAATAGACTGGATCAAAAAAAAATCCCCTTGCCATATAATAATCAAAACACAAAACATACTGAATAAAGAAAGAATATTAAGAGCTTCAAAGGAAGAAGGTCAAGTAACATAAATACGTAAACCTATTAAAATTACACCTGACTTCTCAAAGGAAACCATGAAAGCCAGAAGGTCTTGGATAGATGTGATGCAGACTCTAACAGACCATTGATGCAAGCACAGGCTACTATACCCTTCAAAGCTTTCTTTCACCATCGATGGAGAAACCAAGATATTCCATGATAAAAACGGATTTAAACAATATGTATACACAAACCCAGTACTTACAGAAAGTACTAGAAGGAAAACCACAACCCAAGGAAGCCAACAACACCCACAATAGCACAGACATCTGACAACCCTCCACCAACACAACTCAAAGAGGGGAAACACACAAACACTACCACAAAAAAAAAAAAAAAATGACCGGAGTTAACAACCACTGGTCATTAATATCGTTTAATAGCAATGGATTCAATTGACCAGTAAAAAGTCACAGGTTAAGAGAATGGTAATGAAAACAGGACCCAACATTATGCTATTTACAAGAAAACACCTCAACATTAAAGACAAACACTATTTCAGAGTAAAGGTTTGGGAAAAGATTTTCCAATCAAACAGACCTAGGAAACAAGTGCGTGTGACTATCCTAGTATCTAACAAAATTCATTTCAATCTAAAATCAGTCAGAAGAGATGCAGAAGGGCACTTTATACTCATAACAGGAAAAATTCATCAAGATGAAGTCTCAATCCTGAATATCTATGCCCCTAATATAAAAGCACCCACATATGTAAAAGAAACATTACTAGAACTCAAATCACACATCAAACCCCACACACTACTCTCTCCAATGCACAGGACAACCAAATAGAAACTTAACAGAGAAATAAGAAAACTAACATATGTTATTAATCAAATGGCCGTTACAGACATCTATAGAACATTTCATACTTGTGTAGAATTCAGTCACTATGTTGTATGGCTGTCAAAATTGTTTCTTTGAGAAAAGTCCAGCTAATACAGACTTTCAAGGAATCAAAGATGTATGTCATGGTATGAAGCACGATTAGTAAAAACTCAGGGTCAGAAATTGGGGTTCAACCTGAAGATCTGAAAAGCAAAACACCCAGTCCCTGACTCTTACCTTGACCTCAGTCTGAAATGGCAATCTCAGAAAGAGACTGTGTCTGAGAGCTATCTTCCCACCCCATTTTATATTTCAATCTAGGTTTGTGATTAAAAGAATGCAACTCTGGGATACAGGAATGTAAAACCCAATTTCTATATTAACCAGAGTGGCTACTGGGATTAAAGGTGTTTTTTCTTACCATAATCTCTTCTATAATGCTGAAAAGTAAAACAATTTTACCCTCATATCTTCAGACAGTCTTTATTTATTAAAGTACAATGGAAATGCCTCTACATTTCCCTTTTTGTCAAAAAAAATAATAAAAAGGCTATAATTAATATAAAAACCTATATACAATAAGTACAATGACTATATATAATATATACAGGAAAGAAAGATATCCACAATATTGAGTCCATTTGCATGTGACATATTGAGAAAAATATTTAGCATGCAGCTTATCCTGGTGAGTCCAAAGTCTTATAGCTAATTTACTTTCTATCAATGACTTACTTTTGCCAGAAAGAAAGTAAACTCCATGTGGAGTTTCTTCAATACCCATTATGTTCTCTAGAGCAGATTGTTCTGCTCTATTTTCCTAAACTGTTGATAATACTAATTATCAAGGACTAGAAATTAACATTACATTGTTAAATGAGCTGTATAGGTACAATACCTTGAACAAGATTAAAAATGTATGTACAATATGTTTTAACAAAATTAATCACAAATTTGTATCAATATACAAAATTGGTATCAATATTCAAAATCTGTATACAATATACAAAAATAAAACAAATGTGAAATACGTAAAACTAACAGTCCATGTCTGAGAACTGTCCATCTTCCTCTCTAGGGCTCTGACTAAAGGCATATAGCACTGGGATTAAAGGTATGCACCCCCTGATTCCTATATCAGCTAGGGTAGTGACTGGGATTAAACATGGTGCATGCCATTGTGGCTACTGGGATTAAAGGTGTATGTTACCATAATGTGGTCTGTAAGGCTGACTGGTGAGACTGTTTTACTCTTAGATCTTCAGATAGTCTTTATTTATTAAAATACAATTGAAATGCCACTACAATCGTATAACAAGTTTTTAAAAATGAATTTGTTAATAATCATAGTCTTATAAAAATTAACTTAGGAAAGGAATATATTTTATTTCTTCAATTGTGTTTTGCTCCATTTGATCAACTCAGTATGACTGAGAGAAGATGAGCTATGTGATGTGAAGGGTTTATCTCATTAGCAAACACTCACTAGTCTCATTAGAAACTTCATTTTGTGGGCAGGGGCTGCAATCAAAGCAGCAGGCTGCCATTCCCTCCTGCCAGAATTTTCTGAATCCAGGAAGACAATCAGCACTGCACACAGAGGGCGGCATCTGTGAAAAATCAGATACATGCTGGTGTCAGGAGTTTTATTTACTTCTATAACTGTATTTTATCATCATGTTGATATACCAATTAGCTAATTTTATATACACCTAAAGAGTTATCAGATTAAGCTTAATATCTTTTATAATACCATGCATGCAAATGTATGGAAACAAACTGATGTAAATTTGAGTAGCTACCCATACCTAGAAATTTAGGAGGAAGAATGCTTTTTTTTTTATATGAACAAACACTGTAGAGCTTACAAAGTGGTTTTTCTTCTTAATTTTCATCACAGTGACACAAAGTACATTAATAAGTTAGAGTGAACCTTAACTAAAATATTTCTCTCCATTGCTGTCAAATTATTTAAGCATTTTATTAATGGGTAATTGATGTAGGACTGCCCTGGCCACTATTGGCAGTTCTGTCCCTAGTCAGGCCTGTGTGAGAATTCAGAGAAAACCAGTAGCTATGTTCATTCAGATTCTGTGATTTAGATGCAGTCTCCATATGCCTACCTGCCTTGTCATTCCTTTGCTGTAATTCATAATCCCAATCAAACCTTCTCCTCAATAAGATTTTGGTCAATATTTAATCACAGCAACCTCACAGAAAGCTAAGATGAACAGATATCTGGAATAGGGGAATATCTCTTTTTTTTAATTTATTAAAGATTTCTGTCTCTTCCCCACCGCCGCCTCCCCTTTCCCTCCCCTTCCCCCAATCAAGTCCCCCTCACTTGTCAGCCCAAAGAGCAATCAGGGTTCTCTGCCCTGTGGGAAGTCCAAGGACCACCCTCCTCCATCCAAGTCTCGTAAGGTGAGCATTCAAACTGCCTAGGCTCCCACAAAGCCAATATGTGCAGGAGGCTCCAAAACCCATTGCCATTGTTCTTGAGTTCTCAGTAGTCCTCATTGTCTGCTATGTTCAGTGAGACCTGTTTTAACCCAGGCTTTTTCAGACCCAGGCCAGCTGGCCTTGGTGAGTTCCTGATAGA
>NW_026068251.1:65899-70738 GCF_014885135.2 Alexandromys fortis | reverse complement strand
ATATATATGTATCCCCACTAACACAGACACAATAAGAAATACCTAGAAACGCAAAATTGGGAAACCATACACAAGAAGAACCATGCATTCTTACTTATGTATACAAATGCATGTCTTAACTGAAGAATGACACTGTTTACTGTGTAATTACTTTCACTCAGGATGAGAAATGAGGTCCCAACCTCCTACAATGTGAGCAGATTCAGTTTAGAACACTTGTGAATGTCATTTCATAAAATGATTATCACATATTTGTCAATAAATATCCAAGGATTCTTCTTATCATTATGAAGAGGATTAAGGAGGAAGGACTTAGGCTCACAGTTTTAATACAGCTGTGGTGATAGTCAGGTACTAGGTAACAAAATCTGTGTACTTCCTTTAAAAATTGTACATTCCACACCATTGCTTTTGCATTAAGATTTATATCAGCATCCAGAGTTACATCATTATGAAGAAAAATTTCCATAAATCTTTCTATTTTATGAAATATTTCCTAATTTAATAAATTGGGACATTTGATAGACATTTAAAGACGTTGACTTTGATGATATCAAATTTCATCCAAAAGAGGATACACTACCTTCAAGCAGTGAGCATAACGTCCTTTTTCATTATCAGTTGGTTGATTATATACATGCTGAGGAAGCATTTCATGGAAGGCATGGGCCACAGCATACACCGCATTATATATTTCATAACTGTCATCACTAAAGGCCATGTCAAAAGTCTGTGCCTTTAGCCATTGCAATGAGGCATTGGATAAGCAATTCTTCAGGGTCTTACACATAGAAGCTGAGACTTTGCAGTTCAAGCTCATCCACTCCAGCCTGGCCAGGAATTCTTCTGTGTATTTAGAAGGGTTCAATGTCTGTACAAATGTTTTAAAATGAGAAATCTCAGCATGATGGTGTGCAAAAGTTATTTTTCCATTGAATGAATTAAGTGGGAAGTCATTCTTTTTTGTAGTGCCATCCCACTGTGAGGTGGTGACCCATATTCTCTGTAAACCTAGAGATTGCCACCTTCTAAAGGCCACAGCTAGAGAATTCTCTGGGTCACCATAAATGATAACTACATTTGTGGATGATGTCACTATTTGGTTATAATACACTTCACCTTTTGTCAAGAATAAATGCATCTTGACTGGGATCACACTCACAAAGGCAAAGCAGACTGTAATTTTTTCCATCTCTCCTCTTAATTGTGTGAGAAATTGAGTACCCTGATCATTGTCTGCGATGGCCAGTCCAATCCAGTTCCAGTTGAAGTAAAGCATCAAAGAGATCATGGCCAGGGCTAAAGATGTGTCTTTGGCAGCCATCTGATACAGAGAAGGAAATTGTTCACAATTGCTCAGAATGGGATGGAAAGATCCATAGGTAATCTGAAGGACCTACAACACAGGGAGCAGCATGAGGTAGCACACATACATAAGAACTTGTAAACACACTTTCGGCCAAGAGTTCCTTAAAAAACTCCTTATCTGTTAGTTTTTCCTTCATCTCAATTTCAAAAAGGGAAATGAGGCCCCACCACAAATGAATAAAACCTTGAACCACATTGTTTAATACAAATTTGACAGTAGTATTCTCCTCATAATCTTCTTAGCTTCTATGATTAAAAGAGCAGAGTTAGAATTTATTGCAAAGTTACAACACAAAATCTCACCTGTTGAGGTTTGAGGAGGTTTAACATGATCCCCATCTTCATAGATTTTGCCAAATTTGGTCCTGTAAGGACCACGATACACATAGTCTGTTTACCACAGATATAATTAGGGGGGAAATCATGAACTTCTTCAGACAAGTCAAAGTGACTCTCTATTTTTGTCCTACTTGCACAACCACGCTCTTGACATTCAAATAGGAATGATGAATTTGGTAGAAGATCAGGGTTCCTGTTGACTTCATCCATGGAAAAAGCTAAGGCCAGTAAAAACTGGAAGTATTTAGTTGTGTTTCTGTAAAAGGGTATAGTGATTAATATGAACAGAAATCTACACATGATCCTGAGTAGTAAACAGATAGATTGTTATGAGCTCTACTATATTCTCAACCACTGCCAATATTGATACAAATGGCCTATGCTGTTAGATTAGAATAATATAAGTAGCTGGAAGCTTGTAAAAAGCTTTAAAAGTTCATTAGAGTGCATCTTCCATAAATAAAGTGATACATCAGCACCTTTTAAAGAGTGTGTTTTCAATTCCTGGTTTTTGCGTGTTTACTCTAGAGATAAAGACAATGGCAGAGGCTTTATCCAAACAATACACTTATTCATATATTCATTTTTTAAAGATTTATTTATTATGTATACACTATTCTGCCAGTACATATATATATGCCAGAAGAGAGCACCAGATCTCATTACAGATGGTTGTGAGCCATATGTGGTTGCTGGGAATTGAACTCAGGACCTCTGGTAGAGCAGTCAGTGCTCTTAACCTCTGAGCCACCTCTCCAGTCTCCTCATATATTCATTTTTAAATCATTGTTCAATGTGAAAAATTCAAGAGACATGTGAGCCTATGAGTTTATCATATTTTCTCACAAAATTAACTGAATTTGACAAAACTGTCAAATAATGCCTGTTGAGTGTACAATAGTATGGGAAACGTTTGTCTTTTATGCTTTCAATTCTTTATAATCAGTGGGCATTATAGTTAACATATGCCCTTGATCTGTGTGTTATTCTGTAGATATAGGAGTGGCAGGTCGCTTCCCAGCACCTGGCTAGCTTTACCCA
The DNA here is from genome assembly GCF_014885135.2 of Alexandromys fortis. Classification (NCBI taxonomy): domain Eukaryota; kingdom Metazoa; phylum Chordata; class Mammalia; order Rodentia; family Cricetidae; genus Alexandromys; species Alexandromys fortis. Next base: position 67,990 of record NW_026068251.1, on the reverse strand, counting down.
AAATAATTACACAAAAACTGTATTCTTTTAAACACTGCCTGCCCCATTAGTTCTAGCCTCTTATTGGCTAATTCTCACATCTTGATTAACCCATTTCTAATAATCTGTGTAGCACCATGAGGTAGTGGCTTACCGGGAAGTATCTTAACCTTCGTCCATCTTGGAGAGGAGAGCTATAGTGGCTGCTTGACTCAGCTTTCTTTTTCCCAGAATTCTGTTCTGTCTACTCTGCCTATCTAAGTTCTGATCTATCAGGCCAAGCAGTTTTCTTTATTAATCAACCAATGAAACAACATGTAGGCAGATGACCTCCTTCATCATTATTCTTTTTATCTGATTTATCTAATGGAGGTGTAAAATCTCTTTTTAAGATTTATATTTAAATGAATTTAAATACAAAAGATGTATTTTATAAAGCTGTATGTATGTGTTCACCATGTATATAGACAGTATTAATGTTAATGTGGGTAATTAATAGAGAATGAACTCCAAGGTTTTGAACAGCAATTTGCTACAGATTAGACTGGCCTCAAAAGTACAGAGATACCCCAGCTCCAGGTTCTTATTGCAGAGATTAAGGCCATGTTCTACCTTCTAAGTACTCTTCACCTAATTTATGTTTACACAGAATGTCATATATCCTCACTGGAGACTTCTGACCAATTGATTTTTATACTACAAAACTGCTTTCACTACATTTCTAGTTACACTAATACAACAATAGCATCCTATATAAATTTGTATATGTCAGTTTAACATATTTGTAAAATAGAAGATGATGAAGAATAAAATCTGAGGAAAATGTTTATGAGGCTTTCTGTAATAAGTGGGTAATAAGCAAGTTTGGACTGAATAATACCAATTTGTATTTTTTTGGGGGGGGGAAGAGCAGCAACTTCTGTGTCTTCCTACTCATTTCATATAATTTGACCAATGAACATTAATCATACTTCATTCTAAATAATTCACTGAGTAAAATGAACCTATTTCCCACTTAGATATTGTACTGCTATAATTTCTTTATGCATTTACATATACATTTTCAAAATAAAAATAATTTTTGAATATTTTTATTACCACACAGAAAAAGTGTCATCGATAATTTTAGTAACACACAACAGGAATTTGAGACTAAATCTTGTGAAGCACAAACACAAATTCCTTTCTCCCAAACGTTAAGAAACATAATCCCTTGAGCAGTTATAGTATCCCAGTGCACTAAATTTCTGTGTTTGATAACAACTATTATCAATATGAAAAATTAAAATGTGTGTAGTCCTGACATTGGTAAAATAAAGAGTTATAATTAGCAAAATTACTGAAAGCAAACCCTATTATGACAGATGTTGTTCAATAAGGTCCACTAAGCTCCATAGTATACCTGATCTTTTCATTACAGACTTAATTGGGGGGGTCTTTATTTTGTTCAGATAAATTGAATGTGGCTGTGTAATTGTGACACAATATTATAGCACTCCTGCTGGTAATTGAAATACTGGTCACATATTTGGTAAAAGATCAGGGTTCTTGTTCTATAAAAGGCAACAGTGTTTATTATTTACATAGATCTACATATGATTATTTGTAGTAAAAAGAAGGATTATCCCATACTGGACAATATTCCCAACCTTCCACAATAATTGAAGCAAATGTCCTGTGTTGTGAGTTTGGAATGACATAAGTTGCTGGAAGTTTAAAAATACTTTAAAAGTTCATGAACGTAAGTCTCCCATAAATAAGATGAGCCATTTGCAACTTTCACAGAAAAGTCCATGCATCTCTGGATTTTTAGTGCTTTCACAATGTATATATAAAAGATACAGGCTTTGGTGATACAGAAAACCTCAACAGATATTCAGTTTGAAATAATTGAGCAATATTAAAAGTACACATGATGCATTAGCCAAGATTCAGGTAAGTTTTATGAAACAAACTTAACTGGATGACACATTCAAGGAATGACAGGTGAGTGCACAGTGGTCTCTTGGGAGTAATGTTTGGTTCCTGTACTAATAATTCTTTCATGTTTAGTGGACAATATAGTTAATTTATTCCCTCATGTCTACCATCATTATCTTGTGTTTTTTTTTT
>NW_026068251.1:60904-61780 GCF_014885135.2 Alexandromys fortis | reverse complement strand
GATCCTGATAGAAGAGAAAGTGGGAAGTACCCTACAACAGATGGGCACAGGAGATCGCTTCTTATGTATAACCCCAGCAGCACAGACACTAAGGGCAACATTGAATAAATGGGACCTACTAAAGCTGAGAAGCTTCTGTAAAGCAAAGTACACTGTCACTAAGACAAAAAGGCAACCTACTGACTGGGAGAAGATCTTCAGCATATTTTATTTTCTTTTGTCTGAATTTAAAAATGCTTTTTCAAAAATTTTACATATTGACCAAGATGGAATTTGCTCAGGACCAACATCTGAAAATGTTTTATGTTAGTTACTCATAAGTTCTTCTTATACCATTTTTCCAACTCATCTCTTTTTGCTTGCCTTCTAGAACCTGCATTGCCATTGTGAGGGTGCATTGATGAGTGTGAGCAGATGAGTCTCTTTCTGTGGATGGATATGGACTGCAGTAAAAGCAGAACAAAAATAGGGCAAGGAGGCCACAAAATATGAGCTTATTTCCACATTGACCAAAAATTGGAGAGTTGAAATATACCTCTATTCCTTCAAGGTTATTGTGTTTCTACCTCATACATAGGTCCCATGTAGATTTAGATCAGAGAGTTCTCTTTCTCAAGGTTATTCTCAACACGAATTGCTAATAGCCAGTTCTTGTATTTCAGGAATAGAGAGTAGATATGCTTCTACCTCAAACAAAAGTCTAAGGATCCAACTTAGGTTCCATTTCCTTTAAAGGGGTAGCCTTGAATTCCAACCAGGGAGTAGTTTGCCTATAGAATGTTTTGAGCTAGGGTGTAAGCAAAACTTGCTTTGTTCTAGGTGCAGAATATTTAACTGTGGATATAGCCAAAGAACTTCAACTGTTCTATTCCTTTT
>NW_026068251.1:53170-55269 GCF_014885135.2 Alexandromys fortis | reverse complement strand
CCATGGATATCAATGTGACATGGGATTCCAATTTGTAGCAAGAATAAACATCTTTCCTTGTTAAGGATAGTCAAGGTGACATAGTATGAGGAGTATAGTCTCAAAATCCTGCAAAGAAGTTTGAACAGCCCCTTTCTCAGAAAATTGAAAATTGTTCTAACTCAAGACTCAGGAAAATCATCATTCCAGAGTGCAAATGAAAATTATATCAGTAAATGTTTGGCATTGTATCCAGTTTTGTTTTATGTGTAATAATTGCTATTATTTTAATTAATAGATAACATAAGAGATTCCATTATATCACACTCACATACATGTTGTATGACCTTTCTCAGTATTTATCCCTCTGTCGCCCACTTATGCTTAACTTACTACCAATTCTATTCCTCAGTTCACAAAGCTTTCTTCTCACTTAATGGTTGTGTGTACTTGTTTAGTTTAGCATACAAGTGTTATATTTTCTTCAAACTGGCTGTAGAGGGTATCCTAACCAAACTCTTTCAGGCCTTCACATCTCAAATAATACCTTTCCTTCTTTCTTTGAGTGTATATATATACACACACACAAACACACTCTCACTGTTACATTTTGAATCTGTGAAAAATCTGCATTTCTGGAGTCTGTTCAGGTAATATGATGACCCAATTTCTTTTAATGACATCAATGAATTCTTCCAGCTTGAGGAGAACCCCCTTATGTGCAAATAAATCATATGAAGCTTTAATCTTCATTCCAATATGTGTAAGAGAAGTATGAATCCAGCAACTTAAATGTTTAATTTCATCATTGGTTTCAATAGTTATTGAATTTTATGGTGCTTTTATATTTATTTATTTATTTATTTTTCTATCAAGAATGTTTTAATACAATGTTTTTTTCCATTTACATAGCTAACTCCATTATAACTCCCTCTAATCCTTTCATTCCACCCTTTCCTGACAAGCTGCCATCTAATCTCCACAAAGGGTAAGGCTTCCCATGGCGAGTCAATACAAACTGACACTTCCCTTTGAGGCAAGACCAGAGCCCACTCCCCTATATCTAGACTAAGCAAGGTATTCCTCCAAAGAATGTGCTCCAAGATGCCAGTTTAAGCCAGTTCAAGGGAATAATCCTTTTCCAATGCCAATGATCCTACAGACTCTCTAATCTCACAGCTGTCCTATGCATAAGTGGTCCTAGGTTGATCCTATGCAGGTTCCCTCACAATCAGTCCAGAGCCAATATGGTTTCATTAGCTTACATCAGCTCTTTTTGTGGGTATCAACATCATAGACCAGACCCCTTTGCTCATATTATCATTCCTACCTATCATGAATTGGTCTTCAGAAGCTAGGCCCAATGCTTTACTTTGTATCTCTGTATCTGCTTCTATTAGTTGTTGGATGAAGGTTCTCTGATGACAATTAAGGTAGTCATCAATCTGATTAAAGAGGAAGACTAGGCATCCTCTGCACTATTGTTTAGAGTCTTAACTGGGGTCATCCTTTGAAGGCATAAGTCATAATCAATGCCACACCAGTTTGGAATTATGATTAATAGGGTGGTATTTATTTAAAGGGGCAAAAACTTACAGATAACCGTCCCAGACAACAGCCCACTGCGCAATCAGGAAGAAGTCTAGTCGCCGGAACCAGAGCAGGAAGCAAAAAGAGCAAGAAGGGAAGTAGCTGCTTTTTTAAAGGGAGAGAGACCACGCCCCAATGGGCTGGTATCTCAGCGGCTATTGGCTGGAGGAGTGGAAGGACCTCCCGCAACACCTCCCCCTTTTGTTTAAGTAGGAGAGTTCTAAACCTACTATGAAATTATATACAATAAGTACAAATATCCTATTCTAACTAGCTTAGGTCTTGTATAAGAAATAACTTGGCCAAGGCATGAGAAAAAAGTAACTACATTTATATAGTCTTCAACCCCATCGAAGATCAGAGAAGGGAAATAATGTTACCTGGGTAATTAGGAAGTTCACTAAAACAACTTCCAAAACATGCAACAAATCACAGAGACAACTAGCTACCTGGGCAATCACCCAAAGTCATGTTTGCAGCGTTGAAGCAACCAACTTTGGCTAAGGCCTAACATAACTGACATACCATTT
>NW_026068251.1:38210-48415 GCF_014885135.2 Alexandromys fortis | reverse complement strand
TGTGGATCAGCATATTCTCCTGCACCAAGAATTTGATCTTGGGAAACCTCGACACCTTTTGCTCTTCCTTGCTGTTCCATATGCTTGGATTCTTCTCTGAAATAAATTCCAAATATCAGGAAGGTCACTTAACTAAAACTGCAGATACTAACTGATGGAAATCATGGGGGGTAGCTCTAGCATTAGAAGCCCAAGTCCTTATCATTTCCTTTACATGTACAGAGTGCAAGCCAAAATTGACAATAGCCTGCTTAATTTATTTTAGATCATTCATTGCTATTGGTGTCCATCTAGCTTCTCTGACTCCCTTTGAGCCTTTAGAAGTTGATGCTTTGTCAGAATTAAGTATAGGGTATGTCGCTAAAACCCTGAGTAAGCCAGTTCTAATAGCTGGTGCTGGCATTGTATCCTGTCCTTGTGCCTTCTTACTCTGTTCACCAGCCCCAATAATTTCTTCAATCATTTCAAGTCTTTTTATTATTGTCTCTTTTGAATCCTGAATCTCCTGACCTGAATGAGTTTCTAATAAAGATTGTATGGTTCTTAGGAGTACCAAATCCTTCCTAAATGATAGAATACGCAAAAGAATACTGAAACCTAGTAACCAGTTAATTGTTATCCCCATAGTCATATAAATCTTGCATGATATAACCCATTGTATTGGTAACCAAAACAGTAAAATTTGTGTTGGAAATGAAAACTGCCATATTACCTATTATCCAGCAGGTGGCGCTGTTGCCAATTCGCGACGAAAACGGGGTTCTGTTTCAGGGTCCACCTAGTATTTGTTAAAAACTGGGAAATGCAAGTTGCTCAACAAAGTAAATGTAATTAAATGAATTCCGTACACGGAACCATAAACCCAGAATCCAGGGGTAGAGAAGAGTAACCCAGAAGCCATGTATGCTTCCACATGACAGAGTCACCCTGAGGGGATGCAGCTTTCAGCAACTGGCAACCACGCGCTCTCGTCGCACCACTTAAGAGCTGTGCTTGCAAGGGAGATTTAAATGACTCAGAAAAGAGCAAACCACGTGGGCAGAGACTACATGGGCCTGTGCAGTTTAAATCCACGTGGGGAGGCAGACAATAGGGTGTGTGGAGACTGGAAGTCAATCTGAGGTGTCTAAAGGGAAAATATAAAGAACTGCAGCAAGAAAAGCCACTGCATGATAATTTATATTAAACTGCTGCTCCACGCACAAGGCACAGGCCACAACACACAGGCCGCAAGGCACAGGCCACGGCTGAAGAAGGGAGGGCTGGCGCCAAGCCAAACTCACGGCAGGCACCTGAGCGTGGGAAGGAGGGGGTCCTAAAACCAAACATTGGGCGCCAGATGAAGGCGTAAGTCACAAACAATGCCACACCAGTTTGGAATTATGATTAATAGGGTGGTATTTGTTTAAAGGGGAAAAAACTTACAGATAACCGTCCCAGACAACAGCCCTCTGCACAATCAGGAAGAAGTGTAGTCGCCAGAACTGGAGCAGGAAGCAAAAAGAGCGAAAAGGGAAGTAGTCGCTTTTTTAAAGGGAGAGAGACCATGCCCCAATGGACTGGTATCTCAGCGGCTATTGGCTGGAGGAGCAGAAGGACCTCCCGCAACAATCCTTGTAAATTCCTGATAATTTCCATGGTGCCATGTTTCTCGCAAACTTTTTGCTGGTTCCCTCAGTCAAGATATTTCTTTTCTTGCTCTCCCTCACTGCCCTTCCTCCCTTCTTGAGCATCCTGTTACCTCATATTTCCTCTTCCCTCACTTTCTCTCTTCTCACACCTCTTGAATCATTCTTCCATATTACCAAGATTTTCAGGAGATCTTGTCTATTTTTTAATCCCAGGAAAATCCATTTATGTCTCTGTTAGGGTTCTCATTGCTATCTAGCTTCTCTGGGATCATCACCTATAGACTGGTTATTCTTTGATTTACCTGTAATATTCACTTATGAGTGACTACATACCATGGTTCTCTATCTGTGTCTAGGTTATGTCACTCAGAACGTTTTTATTTATAATTCTATCCATTTGAATGCAAATTTCAAGATTTCATTCTTTTTAACTCTGAGCAATACTCCTTTGTGTAAATATACCATAATTTCTTTATCTATTCTTCACTTTAGGGGCTCCTAGTTTGTTTGCATGTTCTGGGTATTACAAATAATGATGTCATGAACATAGCTGAGCAAATGTTCTTGTGGTAATAGTATGCATCCTTTGGGTATATTCCCAAGAGTGATATTGCTGGGTCTTGAGGAAGATTTTCAAAACCACAACAATGTTTTACAAAGTGGTTATCTAAGATTGTACTCCCACCAGTAAAGGAGGAGGGTTCCCTTACTCTGAATCCTTTCCAACGTAAGCTGTTTTTGGTGTTTTTGATCTTAGCCATTCTGACTTGTATAAGATGCTATCTCAGAGTCATTTTGTTTTGCATTTTCCTGATGGCTAACAATGCTGAGCAATTCCTTAATTGTCTTTTGGCTATATGTAGTTCTTCTGTTGATTATTCTCTATTTAGATTTCTACCCAATTTTTCTTAATTATTTTAGAATTTGATGTCTAGTTTTTGAATTTTTTTATAGATTTTGAGATCAGTCCTCTGTCTGATGTGGTTCTGATGCAGATATTTTCACATTCAATACACTACCATTTTGTCTTTGTGATTGTGTCTTTTGCCTACAGCAGCTCTTTAGTTTCAAGTGGTACCATTTATTAATTGGTGCTCTCAATGTCTATGCTACTGGGGTTACATTTAGGAAGTGGTCTCCTGTGCCCATAATTTCATTGATAATTCCCACTTCCTCTTCAATGAGGTTCAGTGTGACTGGATGTATGTTGAGGTTTTTGACCATTTATACATGTTTTGTACATGGGGTAGATGGATATGTTTGCATTCTTTTACATACTGACATTCAGTTAGGCCAGCACTAGTTTTTGAACATGCTTTCTTTTGTGTGGGGGAGGTCCTTCTGTATGCGTGTTGCTTTTATGAACAGAACTATTTGAGGAAAGCTGGGCTGTATGCTAGGGAAAAGAAGGGTGGACTCAGAGAGAAGCCATCGAGCCTCTGGAGATAGACACTGGGAACTTTATCCAGTAAGTCACAGACACATGACTAAATACAGATTAGAAATGGGTTAAATTAATATAAGAGTTAGTTAATAAGAAGCTAGAACTAATGGGCCAAGCAGTGATTTAATTAATACAGTTTCTGTGTGATTCTTTTGGGTCTAAGCTATCCTGGAGGCCTGGAAACAAGCAGCCTCTCCCTCCTTCCAAAACTTTTTCCATTGTATAATTTCAGCTTCTTTGTCAAAAATCTAGTGTTCATAGGTGTGAGGAATAAGGTCAGGATCTTTGTTTCAGTTCCATTGGTCTACCTGTCTGATTTTATATCAATACCAAGCCTTTCTTATTACTGTAGCTCTATATAGGAAAGCTTGATGTCACGGATGAAAATTCCTCCAGACGTTTCTTTATTGTAGAGAACTGTTCTGGTTATTCTGGATTTTTTAAATTGTTATTTCATATGAAATTGAATATTGTTCTCCAAGGTCTGTGAAGAATTTGGCTAAGATTTAGATGGGGATTGCATTCAATTTGTAGAGTGTTTTTGGTAGGATTGGCATTTTTACTATTTTATCAATATGTATCCAAGAGCATGGGACATCTTTTCATTTTCTGATATCATTGACAAATTTCTTCCTCAAAGAATTAAAGATCTTGTCACACACATCTTTCACTTGTTTGGTTAGTTTTACCCTAAGATATTTTTTTTTGTTATTTGTGGGTATATAAATGGTGATTTTTTTTTCATTTCTTTCTCATCCCCTTTATCATTTGAATATAGAAGGGCTACTAATTTTTTCAGTTAATTGTGTATCCTGGCACCTTATGGAAGGTGTTTGACAAGTGTAGGAATTCCCTGGTAGAGATTTTAGGGTCACTTATGTATACAACCATATCATTTTGAAATAGTGAGAGTTTGACTTTTTCCTTCCAATTTGAATTTGTTTAATCTCCTTTTGTTGTCTTATTTTTCCTGCTAGAACATCAAGTCCTATGTTGAATAGATATAGAGAGAGTGGGCAGCCTTGTCTTGTTCTTGATTTTAGTGTAATTATTTTGAGTTTCTCTCCATTTGAATTGATTTTGACTCTTGGCTTCCTCTGTATTGTTTTCTTATGTTTATATATGTTCCTTTTATCCATGATCTCTCCAAGACCTTTATCCTTCAGGGATGTTCAATTTTGTTAAATGCTTTTTCAGCATCTAATGACATGATTATTTGCTTTTTATTCAGTTATTTTGTCCATATTATAGATTACAGTATAGATTCTTTTTGTATGTTGAACCATATCAGCATTTCTTGGGTGAATCCAACTTGATCATGGGGATGTTTTTTGATGGGATCATGGATTTGGTTTGCAAGTATTTTGTTGATTATTTTTGCATCTGTGTTCATTAGTGAGATTTGTCTGTCTCTTTCTTGGTTGAGTATTTGTGTGGTTTTGGTATCAGAGTAGCTGTAGTCTCAAAAAAGAGTTTGGAAATGTTTCTTTAGTTTCTATCCTGTGGAACACTTTGAGAAGTATCGGTATTAGCTCTTCTTTGAAGTTCTCATAGAATTCTGCACTGAATCATCCTATACTGGGCTCATTTTTGGTTGGGAGGCTTTTATTGACCGTTTCTATTTCCTTGAAAGTTATAGGTTTATTTACATTATTCACCTGGTTTTAATTTAACTTTGGTTTGTGATACCTATCCAGAAAACTGTCCATTTCGTTTATCCTTTCTAATGTTATGAAACATAGGTTTTTATAGTATGACCTAAAGATTCTCTGCATTTTCTCATTGTCTGTTGTTATATCACCATTTTCATTTCTGATTTAGTTAATTTCAGTGTTCTCATGTTGCCTTTAAGGAATATGAATAAACATTTGCCTATCTTGTTGATTTTCTCAAAATATCAGCTCTTTGTTTCATTGATTCTTTGCACTGTTTTCTTTGTTTCATTGTTGATTTCAGCCCACAATTTGATTATTTCCTGTTATGCACTCATGGGTCAGTCTGCTTCTTTGTGTTCTAGAGCTTTCAGGTGTGCTAATAAGTCACTAGTATGAGTTTTCTCCACTTTCCTTATGCAGGCACTTAGAGCTATGACTTTACTCTTAGCACAACTGTCATAGTGTTCCATGGGATTGAAACATTGTGTCTTCATTTTTATTGAATTCTAAAAAGTCTTTAATTTCTTTATTTCTTCTTTGACCCAGGGGTGATTCATTAGAGCACTGTTCAATTTCTCTGAGCTTGTAGGCTTTCAGCCATTAGGGTTATTGTTAAATTCTGACTTTAAGCAATCGTTACCTGATAAGATACAGGGGTTTACTCCATTTTTTGTTTCTCTTCTGATTTATTTCCATTTGAAATATGTTTTACACGATATTATGATAGCTACACCTACTTTTTCTTACATTCATTTGATTGGCAATTTTTCCCCAGCCTTTTACTCTGAGGTAATGTCTGGCTTTGAAGTTGAGGTGTGTTTATTATATACAACAGAAGTATTGACCTTTCTTTCATTTCTATTCTCTTAGCCCCTTTTTTTATATTTGAATTGAGTCCATTGATATTAACAGATATTAATGACCAGTGATTGCTAATCTGATATTTTTTGGTGGAAGTGCTTGTGATTTTCCCTCCTTTGTTTTTTGCTGGTGTGAGATTATCTATTGCCTGTATTTTTCTGTGTGCTGTTACCTTCCTTGGGTTGGGGTTTTTCCTTATAGTACTTCCTGTAGTGCTGGATTTGTGTAAGGTATTGTTTAAATCTTGTTTTGTCATGAAATATCCTATTTTCTCCATCGATGTTGATTGAAAGATTTGCTGGGTATACTAGTCCAGGCTTGCATCCATGGTCTCTTAGTGTCTTGTCTGCAGTCCATCTGTCAAGAATCTTCAGGCTTTCAGGTCTGACTTTATCTGTTACTTGAACTTTTTCCTTTGCTGCTATGAATATTCTTTCTTTGTTTTATATGTTTTGTGTTTTGATTATTACATGGCAAGGGTACTTTTGTGTCAAGTCTATTGTTGTTCTGTAAGTTTCTTGTAAGTTCATAGGGATCACCTCCTTTAGGTTGGAAAAGTTTTCTTCTATGATTTTGTTGAATATATTTCCTGTGCCTTTGAGCTGGAGCTCTCAGTCTTTTATCTCTAGTATTCTTGTTTGGTCTTTCCATGGTGTCCCATATTTCCTGGCTGTTCCGTGGTAAGAATTTATTGAATTTAATGTTTTCTTTGACCAGTGATTCTATTTGCTCAATAGTAACTTCAACACCTGGGATTATCTCTTCCATCTCATGTATTTTGTTGGTTATGCTTGCTTCTGTTGTTTCTGTTCATTTACCCAGATTTCCCATATCCAGAATTTCTTTGGTTCATGTTTCCTTTGTTGCTTGTATTTCAATCTTCAAGTCTTGAACTTTTGAGCTGCTTGCTTCTCTTGTTTGCTTTTTATTGTTTTTTGAATGATTTATTTATTTTTTGTCTTTTCTATCACTTTAAGGGAATTTTTATTTCCTCTTTAAAGTTCTCCTTCATTATCATAAAGTTATATGTAAAATCATATTCTTATCTTTTTGGGGTTGGTAAGATAAAGTCTTTCTGTATCACTGATTTCTGGTGTTACCATGTTGCTTTTTAGGCTTTTAGATAAATTCTTCTATTGGCCCCTACACATCTCTTACTCCAGTTGTTCCCAGCAGTGTCTTTGTATGTTATTCCAGTCCTTGGTGTGGCTGTCTGTGTCTTTTGAAACTGTTCCTGGTCTGCTCTGTACTGTTGTTCTCTGAGTTTCAGGTAGTCACTGAGTTCTCTCTCGGCCCTGTTCTCTTGGTCCACTCTGTGCAATCACAATTTGTGCTTAAGAGTTCCTCTCTTGGTCCTCGGCTTGTAGTAGCAGGCTGTGTTTCAGACTTCCACTGTGGTTGTGGTGGGGTGACAGGAAGGTTTGGGGTGGAGTGGGACTTGTAGATTTCAGGTTCTGATGGATGGGATGGGGTATTTGAGCAGCCCATCTGCATGAACTTTGCCTCCTGGCTGGCTAGAAAAGCTGACGCAGGTGGCTGGTGCCGTGCCAGTGCAGCCTGGATGCCTAGACTGGTGGGGGGTGCCAGGATTGAGACAAGGAGGCTTCTGTTCAGGTGGAAGAACAGCAACTTTTATTTTCCCAGAGATAAAGCCTTTTGTACATTTACAAAGCTTCCATGGAAAACCACTGGCCAGAAAGAACATAATCATTCTTGTCAATTACAGGCCACAAGGAAATTCCTCTGTTGGTCAGGGAGAGTGAGGGCAGCTAGATTACAACAGGTTGAGGGACCCAGGGTTTTACTCAGGTATGGGGGGACTTGAAAGTGGGGTGTCCAATCATGTGTGCAGATATTCACCTCTTGGTTCTTTCTGTTGAGACTGCTAAAATTGAAGGTATTTCGATGAGTACTGTGGATACCAAATACAGATGAACCTTCCTAAATGATATACATCTCTGAAGGAGATCTAAATGAATTTACTAATAAATAAACGAGGCAGACATTTTATCATTTGGTTACACCTAATTGAGTTATTGCCTAAAAGTGATACACTGGCTGTCACCAAACACCCCGTTTATAGACAAGATTATAGATGATCATCCACAGACTGATGGCAAGACCTTTTTAATAAAACCTAAACAACTTCAACTTCACAACAGATTAAATATGCAGAAGTTGACCTGGTGATTTCATTGAGCTTTAACCCAGTATTCTAGTGTCTTTGATACTGAAATATACTTTATCCTGTACCAAACATAAACTGTAGATGCCAACACATACAAAACCTTTTTGGTCTACAAAGATGTCCTGCCTGCAAGATAGATTAAAGAATGGTTGCACAAAATTTCTAAGAGTAAGCAATCAATATCAGGTTTGACTGAATACCAGATCCAAAAAATTTATCCAACCAGATACTACTTGGGTGAAGAAAAATCAGAGACTAAATGGTCTAATTATCTACAGTAAAACCAAATCCAAATGTACAAAAAAGAACAAATGACTTGCAATGGCATTGTGTTACACTTATAGATCAGGGCTTGCTTTGACATCATCAGAGAAACTTTCTGCAGCAGAAACAAACAAATAAAGAAACCAACAACCGGACATGATGGTGAGAAAAAGAAATCTAAATTTAAAAGAGTTGTTTCCTTCACATTTCTTCCTGAAAAGCCACAGAAATAGTATGGATGATGATTTACAGTGTATTAAAGCCAGGCTGGATGGAGGACACCAAAGAAAAAAGGCCTTCTATATAAACAGGATTGAAACACAGAAGAAATCACAGAACCTGAAGCGACAGGCACAGTTCTTACATGTGTGTTTTCCAGTTGGGGTTATGTACCTGAAAGTAGAAATAAACACAAGATTCATTCCTAATCCTGAAGCAATATCCAATTTATAATCACTGACTAATGATAATTGCCTTTCCTCCTAAAAGTCTCAATAGGGAATTTGCATGCCCAGAAAGGGATGTAAGCAGAAAATTTACTCAACCTAATTCTTGGATGTTCTTGTCTCCCATGTTGTGTCAGAGTTTCCCCCTTGTCTTTACTTGTTAGCTTGCCATAGCATATATATTAATAAATACATTATATATAAAAATATTATACATATATAATGTACATATGTATAATAATCCCCTCTTTTTTTAACTTACTGATATTTTGAATATATTATAGGTCTCAGGTTAAATTTTTATGGGATTCATGAGTGTACAAACCCAGGGTTCTGATTCTCAATTCTCTTTAGATCTTTTCTTCATGTTTGTTCATTTTGACCTAACATAATGCGTTAGCCTTTCTTATCTTAGTTTAATATTTTTATTGCTTTCTCATAGAAAACTGTTTTTTTTTCAGTGAGAGATAGAAGGTGTGGATAAGATAACATAAAGGGGTTATGGGAAGGAGTATGGAACAATAAATGAATAAAGGCAGGGGAAGCCATAATCAGGGGATATTATGTGGAAAAAATATTTTGATGAAGGTAAAAAAATAAACCAGTGTTCCATCTCAGTGTTTTAAAAAATTCAATTCTAAAAAAATTTTTAAAAATTCAAATCTAAAAATTACTTTAATTTCAAATAGGTGTATTGTGCTTTTTGAGTGTGTTATGTGCAGACCTGAATTACGTGTTCTTGGAAGTCAGAAGAGGGCAGCTCTTTCATTGGAGCTATTGTTATAGGGAAGTGTGAATTGCAAGTTGCGGGGAATGGATAGTAAAATAATTTCCTCAGAAAAAGACCACATGAATTTAAACGTGGAGACACATTTCATCATTCTCAATATCCTTTATGTCTATTTATCATACATTTCTCTCTCTCCTTAGTTCTACTCTTCTAACACCCAGCACGCAATAGTATTTTCTTTCCCCCAAAATGGGCATATTAGTTTCACCATCTGATAGAAATATTTCACTCTACTGAAAGATTTCTCTGTTTTCATTTGCATTCAAAGTCCCACATTCATTCATTTATCAATAGAATTACTTAGCGTTTATTTCAAATGTTACTGGGCAATCGTGAAATAAAGGAAAACATTCCTTGTGCACTAATTGTCAAAAATTGAATCTTATAAAGCAAGAAGCTGTTTGGATGATTATAGATGACAATACAGAAAAGTAGTGTACATGACACTGCTGTGCCCCATCATTGGAAGAAAAGATGAGAATCATTAGCCATTCACACAGTTTACATTGTATTGTATTAGGTGGTTCTGTACCAATTCTGTAGCTGTCAGTTACAATTTATGAAATGTGTGTTCAGGAAGATGTTTTCCCCCTTAACTTTTGAAGAGAATTTCTCTCTGGTCTTAACAAAATTATGTAGCACTTGGGGATAAAAATGCATCCCAGTAGGCCTGCACTGGAAGCCAAGATGGACAAGACCTCCACAACCACCATGATCTTGCCCTTGGTGCTGTGGTAGACAGGGAGGAAGGTGATCCAGACACTGCAAAACAACAGCATGCTGAAGGTCAGCAACTTGGCTTCATTGAATGTGTCAGGGAGATTCCTGGCCAAGAAAGCAACAATGAAGCTCCCTAATGCAAGGGAGCCATGATATCCCAGGACACAGTAGAATGCAGTAACTGAGCCCTTGTTGCACACAATGAT
>NW_026068251.1:0-31606 GCF_014885135.2 Alexandromys fortis | reverse complement strand
GCAAAACAACAGCATGCTGAAGGTCAGCAACTTGGCTTCATTGAATGTGTCAGGGAGATTCCTGGCCAAGAAAGCAACAATGAAGCTCCCTAATGCAAGGGAGCCATGGTATCCCAGGACACAGTAGAATGCAGTAACTGAGCCCTTGTTGCACACAATGATGATTTGGCCATGCTCAGAGTGCACATCTTTGTCAATAAAAGGAGGAGAAAAGTACAGCCAGATTGTACAGAGAATAATTTGGATGAGTATACAGATGGCAATGATGTAGTTGGGTACACCAGAAACCAGAAAATACCTCATCTTTCTTCCAGGGGCTGTGGCTTTGAAAGCAAGCACCACAGTCACAATTTTAGCCAACACAGTGGAAACAGCCAGACTAAATACAACTCCAAATGTGATTTGTTGCAGAACACAGGTAGCTGAGTTGTGATGCCCAATAAAAAGCAAGGGACACAGGAAACAGGAGATGAGTGAAATTAGCAAGATGTAGCTGAGATTCTGGTTGTTGGTCTTCACAATGGGAGTGTCATGATACTTCACACAAACCCCAAGAACCACAGTTGTGAATGCAGAGAAGAACAAGGTCATTAAGGTAAGAACCATCCCTAAGGTGTCTTTATAGTTCAGAAAGACCACATCTTTTTGAATCCACTGGTTCTGCTCTCTGTTTGCATACTCATTCTCTGGACATCTCACACATTTATCCACATCTGCTGGAGATAGAAAAGTATGATTAGGATAATGTTGGCCATTTATTGACAGACTATATTAATTGTGTTGAATAAGCATTGCAATATCTGCATTCTTTGCTGATGATGAAGCTGAGAGACACTGCTGCATAGCAATATGTTCATTTCATAATACACATTCATTATCATTATGGGGGAATGAAATAATACAATATTTAACTATGTGTTGATGACACATTTTTATGTTATCAGAAAGCACAGATATTTTCAGTACTTTCTGAATGCTATGACTCAAAGTAGTGAGTTTACAGAGGTTAAAATAATTAATCATTGTATTGCACAGAGTTTATTTTAATATCTCAGATTCCATGGTTATAGAGATGCCTTCTGTCTTTCTGCCTGTTTTATGAATGCTTTTTCTGAACTAGATGAGATTTTATCTTCTATTGGTACAAGTTATTGTGATACATTTTCTAATATGAATTCACCAGCCCAAACACACTGACATAGAAGAAACAGGAAACAGAATCTGTTCGGACTGTTGGGGTTTGCACATAACATGCTAAGATCAAGGTGATTGATTTTTACAAAGGGTCAATGCATAGGGAATAAGAATCAAAGACAAGGTATACAGAATGAATAGGAGAAAATCAAGAAGAGAGGAGGGAAGGGGTTTTGTTCAGAGAGAACATAGCATTGATTCTTGTTAGAGGAGACAGGTGTGGCCTAAATGAAAATTGCAGTTTGTAAAAGTAAAAGAGGAACCCCTAACAGGACAAATCATTTAGCTTTGATTGGACAGGTTAATTAGGACAAACATAAAGTACTTTTTGCTAGTTAGAGTTCCATACGTTGATAGCTGATAGTGAGCCTTGGGAGGAATAAGTGACCAAATAAGGTTTTAGAGCTTGGTGGCTAATTTTAGGAAAATAGTAGCATGTCACTGTTTGTGTTGATGTGAAGAGAAACCATGACCGCAGTTACTGTTACAAATAAAAACATGTAAATGGTTGTCCTAGAGTTTGGAGGCTCAGTCCATATTATCATCCTGGCACATGTTGGTATGGAGCTAGACATGGTGCTGTAGAAGGAGCTGAATATTTTATATCTTTGATCCATAGGCCACATAGGAAGTAAATGGTTTCACTGTGAATGGCCTAAGCATATGAAACCTCAAAATCTCCCTCTTCTATGACACGTTTTTGCCAGTAAGACTACAATACACCAACAAGTCCAGAATTCTTCAAGGGCCATTTACTATCACTGTAATATAATGTTCTTTAGCAAGGCAAAGAGAATGGACAAAAAGGGCAAACCTTGCTGAAATCACACTTTCCATTCTCAGGCTGTCGCAAGTCCCTTCAGAATCAGTAAGTTGTATGTGTGTGTATATCTACATGTGTGCGTACATGTAAAAGTACAATAGAGCTTGAATATCAGAGTTATTTAGTTTATATGGGAGAAGTAGGAAAATGGGAATGAGATTAGAAAGTTATAGAAACATATTTTTTGTTCTAAAAAGCAAAATATAATTAGATAAGATAAAAAATGTTTTCACTTGTGTCCTATTCGGGCAGTAGGGATGCTTTATCCTTGAAACTTATAAGAAACTGTAAACCTATCTTGAAGGTAGAAACCTCTGTACATACTTAGCATTTAAAACCCAACATCTTGATTCCATCAACTTTGGGAACAGACAAATACCTTCCTTCCTAATAACAATTTATATGAGACTAAGATTCTTTAAGTGAACTCTGATGTGAAGTAGATATTGATATAACACCATGAATATGAAAATAGAAGAATATTTAGGCAAAAGTGGTAATACAGAAGGTTTGCTTTGAAGATTAGTACTGCATTCATAGGTTATAATCTTCACCCTGGGAAGTTTGGAAAGTATGATTCCAATAGTTTTGAACCATTGGATAATTGGAAAGAGTGAGGATGTGCTTCGGGATTTTAAGCATTTTTATTTAGAAATATGAATTTATGGACACATATAATTATTTAATTTGCCTAAGGTGCTGGAACTTTATCCCAGTTATCAAGAGAACATACTGTTCTTGCAGAATACCCGAGTTTAATTCCCAGTATCCATATTGTGTGTCTCACAATTGTTTATAATTGTAACTACAGGGGCATTGAATGTCATTCACATGCTCCTGCAATTGTGTACACATAACCACCTATCTCACAAATATACACATTTTTAAAGTATTAAGAAAATATTTTTGTTTAATTTTCCTTGTATTTATTGTTGCAAATACCCTTTATACTTATGTATTTTTTGTATTTAAGACAATTTAATTGCAGTTTGTTTAATTAATTGGGGGTATGCTCTATGTGTAGTGCGTGACAATTCTATATTCTGTCAATTATGTTTTAAATAAATGCTGATTGGCCAGGAGCCAGGTAGGAAGTAAAGGCAGGACAACCAGACAGGAAGTACAGGCAGGTCAATGGGAACAGGAGAATTCTGGGAAGGAGGAAGTCCATTCCTCCCCAGTCCTGTCCAGACATGAAAGAAAGAAAATGTGACGTACCCCACTGAAAAAGGTACCGAGCCATGTGGCTAACATATACTAGAATAATGGGCTAATATAAGTTATAAGAGTTAATAAGAAGCCTTAGCTAATGGTCCAATCAATTTATAACTTATGGAGACCTCTGTGTAATTTCTTTTGGGACTTACTGACTATGGGACCTTGTAGGAGGACAGAAACCCCAACAAGCAGGCCCTCATGTTACATATGTGTAGGTGCATAGATATCAGAACACAATCTCAATGAGTAGGCAACCACTTCCTACCACATGGGTCCAGGTATGAGCTCATCTTTAATTTTAGTAGCAAGGGATTTAACTTGTGAATTATCTTACCACACATAAATGTCCTTTATAAACTTTCATTATATAGGATTACAGGCTATATTGAAGTAAACTATCTATTTAACTATCTATCTGTCATTTTTATGTAAGCATCTCTAAAGACTCAGTTGATTGATATGAGCTGTATAGGAGACAGGAACACTTGCATAATTGTGGCTAGTTGTTTTCACAGGAAATGAATTAAATTCTCTACCCTTTGACATTACTAACTGTGTGCTGTATGTAAAATGATGATTGTAAGACTTCATATTTTCTACATTATGTGATAACACTGATTACACTTCCCTAGATAGTAAATCACATTGATCTTCGGATATTGCTTGAAGTCTTCAGTGTAATAATTAATGGTCATTGAAAAATTTACAGGTAGTGATTTTTCCTCCTTATTAATCTTATGGAGTACTTGAATTTGGTTCCCAAGATGCACATAATAGAGTATAATTACTCTGATGACCTAGTCTCTTCTCTATTGATTTCTGTAAATATATGGTGGCTATAAACTTATAGAGTGACATATAGAGACATGACAATTGAAAGAAAATAAATATTATTGAAGATTCATGACTGGAATAAAATCTATATGTAGTTTCAGAGGATATTAATTACTATTAACAATATCATGTAGAATTTGTTCACATTGTTGTATGAGTGTCAAAACTTTTTGAGAAATGGCTAGCTAATATAGACTTTCAATGAATCAAAGAAGTATGTCATGGTATGAAGTATGATTAATAAAAACACAGGGTCAGAAATTGGGTTCAACCTGAAGATCTGAAAAGCAAAACTGCAGTCACTGACTCTTACCTCAACCTCAGTCTGAAATGGCTATCTTGCCTCTTGGAATCTCAAAAGATACTTTATCTGAGAGCTGTCACCCACCATTTTATGTTCCCCTCTGGGGCTAGGATTAAAGGCATGCACTATTGGGATAAAGGCATGCCCCACCCAATTTCTTTATTAACTAGGGTGGCTACTAGGATTAAAGGTGTTTGTTACCACAATCTTGTCTGTAAGGCTGACCAGTGGGACTGTTCTACTCTAAGATCTTCAGGCAGTATATATTTATTAATCTACAATTGAAATGCCTCTACATTTCTCTTTTATGTCAAAAAATAATAAAAAGAAGGCTATTATTAATATAAGAAAACTATATACTATAAGTACAATGACTATATGTAATATGTACAAAAAAGAAATATACCCACAATACTGAGTCCATTTGCATTTGACAAGTTGAGAGAAAATATTTTGTATATATCCTATCTTGGTGAGTCCACAGGCTTATACCTAATCTTTTTTTTACCTAATTTGTTTTTATAGTAGATAATTTTCAAAAACTGGACATTTGCATTACATTGTTAAATGAACTATATAGATACAATACCTTGAACAAGATTCAAATGCATATACAATATGTTTTAACAAAATTAATATCAAATTTTTATCAATATACAAATTTTGTATACAATATACAAAAGTAAAACCAATATGAAATATTTAAAGCTAATAGTTGCTTTTAAAAATTAGAATCAATAATCTACCTTTTTACCTCATCGTATCTATATCCTTGCTTTTTCTTTTCAGAGTAGATTCACTAATCTACATCTCTATTTTTTTTTTCTTTTTTTTTTTTCGAGACTGGGTTTCTCTGTGGGTTTTTTGGAGCCTGTCCTGAAACTAGCTCTTGTAGACCAGGCTGGTCTCGAACTCACAGAGATCTGCCTCCCAAGTGCTGGGATTAAAGTCGTGCGCCACTACCACCCAGCTCTACATCTCTATTTTATCATATTTTTATCTTCATTTTTCTTTTCATTACTTATTTCTTTTTTCTCTTTCTCTTCTTCTTCCCTCCTTCCTTCCTTCCTTCCTTCCTTCCTTCCTTCCTTCCTTCCTTCCTTCCTTCTTTCCCGGGTCATCTGTTTCCACTGAAGATTTTTCAGGTAATTTTTCCTGGTCAAACCTTATTTCTCTTAACCTGAATGAATCCACAACCTCTCACTTTCTTTGGAAATAAAAGTAAAACCTCTTCTCCAAAGTAACATATCTTTTGACTTAAATTTTGAAGTCAAGGCATTTTCAAAATATATAGGTTGGATCAATCCAGCATCATCAATAATCAAATGTCTTTTGGCAGGTGTCGCTCCTTCCTCAGAAGTCAAACAACTCAAAGAAAACACAATAGCACATAGTACCCTGATTCTCTGTGTATTTTGGATCTTTACATGGAAGCTAAGACAGGGAAGATGGGAGCTTGGAGCTCTAGTTTTTCTTCTGAACCAGGTGGCTAGATTTGGGTCCAGCTCTTAGAACTGGAATTCCAATCTATCAGTGTCCTGGACTGCTGTATAAAAATTATCAAGCAAACATCATTTTCATGAATTTATATCCCCAAAAAGTTGGGTGCCAAATGAAGCATGATTAAGAAAAACTCAGGGTCAGAAATTGGGGTTCAACCTGAAGATCTGAAAAGCAAAGCAGTCAGCCACTGGGTCTTTCCTCAACCTCACTCTAAAATGGCTATCCTGTCTTGCAGACTTTCAAAAACAACTATGTTTGAGAGTTGTCTTTCCCCATCTTATATTCCTCTCTACGGCAGGGACTAAAGGCATGTATCACTGGGATTAAAGATACGCATCAGCCGATATCTTTATCAACTAGGGTAGTTACCGGGATTAAATATGCATGTCATTGTGGCTATTGGGATTAAAGGTGCATGTTGCCATAATGTGTCTGCAAGGCAGACCAGTGGGGCTGTTGTACTCTTAGATCTTCAGGTACTCTTTATTTATTAAAATGCAATTGAAATGCCACTACAATGGTATAACAAGTTACTTATAGTTAACTATAAATAACTTAAAGTTAACTATGATTTGTTAATGAATCACAGTTCTATAAAACTAACTTAGGAAAGTGATATATTTTATTTCTTCAATTGTCTTTTGGTCCATTTGATCAACTCAGTATGACTAAGAGAAGATGATCTATGTGATGTGAAGGATTTATCTCATGAGCAAATACTCACTTGTCTCATTAGAAACTTCATTTTGTGGGCAAAAGCTGCAATAAAAACAGCAGGCTGCCATTCCCTCCTGTAAGAATTTTCTGAATCCAGGACCACAATCTCCATTGCACACAGATGACGGCATCTGTGCAAAATCAGACATGCTGGTGTTAGGTGTTTTACCTTCTTTCTATGATTCTATTTTATTATTATGTTTAAATACCCATAAACTGATTTTATATACACCAAAGTAGTGATCAGATTAAACTTAATATATTTTATAATACCAGGCATACAAATGTATGGAAACAAACTGATATAAATTTGAGTAGATTCCCAAACATAGAAATTAAGGAGGAAGAATTAGTTGTTTGATATGAACAAACACTATAGAGCTTGCAACGTGTTTTTTCTACATAATTTTCATCATTGTGACACAAAATACATTAATAAGTTAGAGGAAACCTTAAGTGAAATATTTCTTTCCATTGAATTAGCCTGTTGTCAAATTATTTAAGCATTTTATTAATGGGTAATTGATGTAGGACTGCCCTGCCCTCTGTGGGCAGTGCTGTCCCTACTCAGATCTGCGTGAGAATTCAGAGAAAGCCAGTTAGCTATGGCCCTTCAGGGTCTACAATTTAGTTGCAGTCTCCATATGCCTGCCTGCCTTGTCATTTCTTTGCCATTCATGAGCCCAATCAAATCTCCCCTTAATATGATTTTGGTCAGTATTTAATCACGGCAACATCATAGAAAACTAAGATGAATGGACATCTGAAACAGGGGAATATCTCTTTAAATTTCATGAACTTCAAAAACAGCACTGCAAAGCATGACATAGTGTAAAGAGAAAAAAAACAGCCAAATAGACAGAGTGAGCTTAATAGATATGCATTGAGCTGTAAGGAATGGTGTTAATGCTTAAAAGGCTGCAAATATTTGGGGAGCCTGAATAAAAGTTTGATTTTGTAAAAATTTCATTGAAGTGTTTTTTAAAGTTTAAAATAAAAAAGCTTTGTATAACCAAAAAACTCTCAATTGGGACCTATACACAGTTTTATACATCTCTGATTGTTGTGTGCTCACTCTGCATCCTCTGTTCAGAACTGAGCTATGTGTTAACACACAGTTTCTCCTCTGCATTGGTTCTTTCATGTTCTCCACAATATGATTTACTACAAATCTTCCTTTTTTTTTTCTTGTGGTTTTCTTTAAACAGAGTTTCAAATTGTAGTATTGGTAGACCTCAACTCCCTAAATAGAGTACGTTAACTTAGATTACACAGAAATCTGCCTCTCCTGTCTTCTGAACACTGGGATTAAATGTGTGTGCTACCAGTGTGCATATTTGTTCTTTTCTTTTCTTTATTTAATTTTTACTATTTCTTCTTTTGTATTTGCTAAGATATTAAGGACTGTTTTCAAGAAGCATGAAGAAAATGCCAATCCTTGTCCAATCTCTGTTTGTTTATTTGAGCTAGTGTCTGTTTATGCAAACCTCGTTCACTAGGACATGCTAAGCAGGCCAGGCTGGACATAAACAGATAGGGTTTTGTCTACCTCTGCCACCCAAGAGTTTTGATTAAGCATACACACCAACACATACACCTGGCTTCAGTTAGGATTTCATTGGATATTCTTTGAGTTTCTTTTCCGGTAGTACAATGTTATCAATATGATTGTCACAGAAAAACTTTTTAATATGATCAGGCTGGAAAACATTGAGTAATTAATGGAAAAGTAGATCTTATTAAGTAAAGATGGGTTCCTTCTATTGTATAAGACTTTTGTTTGATTTAAATTTTAACTCTCAATGAATGCTGAGCTGTTGCAGAGAGTGAGCTTCTTGTTCATCTCTATTGCCCAGCTAGTTTAGCCCCAAAATTACCTCCCACAGAGGTACTGTATTAATTAAATCACTGCTTGACCCATTAGGTCTAGTTTCTTATTGGCTACTTCTTACATCTTAATTTAACCCAGTTCTATTAATCTGTGTATACCATGTGGCAATGGCTTACTAGGTATAATTCCGGGCATCTGTCTCTGGCAGATGCATGGCATATCTCTCAATCTGCTTTCTTCTTCACAAAATTCAATTATGCTTTCCCTTCCTACCTAAGTTCTGCCCTTGAAGAGATCTCAAAGCCTCATTTCATTATAAAGGATAACTTTGTTGGGTATAGTAACATGATTTTGCAAACATATCTTTAACTCCTTGAATTGGCTCACTGATACTCTGCCCTTTTAAAAGGAATTAATGAGGGACTCTTTTGTTATTTATGAGAGGTCTTTCTATGAAAGGGATTTCTATTCTGAACCCTTCAATTTCCATTCTGTACCATTATAATACAAATTTATTTAAAATACATCATAGGAAGGTTTTTTTTCTGATAATATGTGTATAAATGCCTCCTGTCTCCAGATGGCTATGTATCTCATTGCATTTTGGGAAATTACTGTTGCATTTTATTGAACATATTGTTGAGTCTTCATTAGTCCTTCTTCTGTCTAATTTTAGTAACTTTGAATATTTAATCACATCCCCTTTGTCTCATATATATTTCAATTTTTCTTATTTTTAGCTCTCATAGTTTCAGTGTTCTAATTCTTCTGCTTGTCTCTGAGCCTTTCCATCCTGTACTCAACTTGAAGTTTTCCCTTATGAGTGAATTTTTTGAGATATTTATTGGATTGCTTTTGTGTTTTCTTTACATATTTTAGTTTGAATATTTTTATCATTTTCTACTATTTGGAAAGTATGTATCACATGCTCACTGAGTTCTTTATGATATGCAAGGTTTTATGATTTCACTGCCTTCTAGTAGTGATTTGTGTCCTGTTTGATGTTCTGGAATTTTGTTATTATAATTCTTTGTATTTTTCTAGTATGTCATTGAACATACTCTCATTTTAGCCTATAGCTGTAATATTTGTAATTGTGTTGGCTTGAAGACTTATTTTTTGTTCATTTGGTTTTGCATTGAAATTTGCCAATATGGGAGATGAGTACTGGTTGCAGGGTTCATAACCTTCTGTATCCTTCAGTGGATATTTTTGCAATGCTCAGTTTGGCTTGGAAACAGCATATTTGAAAGTTCATTGTTGCTCCCTGATGGATTTGTCAGTCAGTGGCTATACCTTCAGTCCATATGTTCTATTCCCTGAGAGTAACTCTCCTCATTATGCTGAGATAAAAATTTTATGCTACCTTGGTTATCTAATACAACTTCAGATCTAGCCTGATGAGTTTCCTGAATTAACTCCTTTAATTTTCAGCCATATAATACTAGAAAAGTTTGAATTGTGTATCTTAAAAACATTCACATCAGAATTCACACTTGTAGCATACATTAGACCCATAATGGAATTCATGCTCTATAAATGCCAAAAAGCCATTTTTTTTATTACCACTATCTCCTCCCCACACAGATAAGGTAACTGGACATACACTCTTTGCTTTGAGTAAAATATGAAAAAATTTACAGGACCAAGCCTGCCCTATTGTCTGCAAGGTCCTTGGCTCAGGAAGTTTCCTGCTCCTGCACTAAGGCCATCCACCCAGAGGGGTGGGTGTCTGCCTGCCTTGCAGGCCTGAAGGTCCCTGCAAGGGAGTGCAGGCACCTTTAGCTTGTGCTGTAGTGTCTGTTGTGTTCTACTCAACCCTGTCCTGCCCCCACATTCTCCCTTTTGTCCACAGTGCCCTTGGGATACAAGGCATCCCTGTTTCAGTGCTGAGGAGTTCCATCCCGATGGTGCAGAGGAGTTCCATCCAGACAGAAACAGTTCCTGCTCCTGCACTGAGGAGATCCACCCAGAGAGTCAGGCACAGAAAAGACTGTACCAAAACACCAAGACTCTCCTGGCTCCATTTGAAGGAAGAGATGGGCAGGCACCAATGCAAGAATTCCTACAACCTGAAAGGCAACATGGCATCACCAGAATCCAATGATCCTGAAACAAGAATTGAACACCCTACTCCAGAAGAAATAGAAGAAATTGACTTTAAATGGAACTTTATGAAAATAATTGAGGACTTTAAACAGGAGGTGAAAATCTGCCATAACGAAATAGAAATGACAAACAAAAAGATAGATGAAATGAAAAAAAAATCTCTCAAATATACCCAAGAAAAACAAGAAAAAAGCAATCAAACAGGTAGGGGAAGCAGCTCAAGAACTGAAAAATGAAATGGAGGTAATGAAGAAAACACAATCCTAGGGAAGGCTGGATATGGAAATTCTGGGAAAAAAACAGGAACTACAGAGACAAGTATTACCAACAGAATACAAGAGATAGAAGAAAGAATCTCAGACAGTGAAGATACTATAGAGGAAATAAACTCACTGATTAAAGAACAAAACAAATCTAACAATTTCTTAACACAAAACATCCAGGAAATCTGGGACACTGTGAAAAGACCAAACCTAAGAATAATAGGGGTAGAAGAAGGAGAAGAATTACAGCTCAAAGGCCAGAAAATATATTCAACAAAATTATAGAAAAAAAAACTTTCCCAAGCTAAAGAAGGATACTTCTATGAAGGTACGAGAAGCATACAGAACACCAAATAGACTGGATCAAAAGAAAGCATCATCATGCTATATAATAATCAAAACACAAAACATACTAAATAAAGAACAGATATTAAGAGCTGCAAAGGAAAAATGTCAAGTAACATATAAAGAGAAACTTATCAGAATTACAACTGACTTCTCAATGGAAACCATGAAAGCCAGAAGGTCTTGGATAGATGTGCTGCAGACTCTAAGATAACATGGATGCAAGCCTAGACTACTATACCCAGCAAAGCTTGCATTCACCACTGATGGGAGAAAACAAGATATTTCAGGACAAAAACAGATTTTAACAATACATTGCCACAAACCCAGCCTTACAGAAAATACTAGAAGGAAAATCACAATCCAAAGAAGCCAACAATACCCATAATAACACAAGCATCTGATAACCCTCCACCAGCACAGCTCAAAAAAGGGAAACACACAAACACTATGACACAAAGAATAACCTAAGCTAACAACAACTGGTCACTATAATCACTTAATATCAATGGATTCAATTCACCTATAAAAAGGCACAGGTTACGAGAATGGAATGAAATCAGGATTCAACATTCAGCTGTCTACAGGAAACACATCTCAAACTCAAAGACAGACACTACCTCAGAGTAAAGGGATGTGAAAAAAGGTTTTCCAAACAAATGGACCAAAGGAACAAGTGGGCATGGCTATATTAATATCTAACAAGATAGATTTCAAACTAAAATTAATCAGAAGAGATAGAGATGGACACTTTATGCTCATAACAGGAACATTTCATCATGAGGAAGTCTCAATCCTGAATATCTACGCCCAAAATATAAAAGCACCCACATATGTAAAAGAAACATTACTAGAACTTAAAGAATACTCAAACCCCACACTCTAATAGTAGGAGATTTCAACACTCCTCTCTCACCAATGGACAGGTAAGCAAGACAGAAACTTAACAGAGAAAAAAGAGAACTAACAGATGTAATGAACCAAATGGCCTTAACAGGTATCTATAGAATTCCACCTAAAAAGAAAAGAATATAACTTCTTCTCAGCATCTCATGGAACCTTCTCAAAAATTGATCACATAACTGGTAACAAAGGAAACATCCATAGATACAAAGGAATTGTAGTAACCACCTGTGTGCTATCAGATCACCATGGAACAAAGTTAGAATTTAACAAAAATTCTAACCCCAGAAAGCCTACAAAGTCATGGAAATTGAGCAGTCAACTACTGAACCACCCCTGGATCAAGGAAGAAATAGATAAAGAAATTAAAGTCTTCCTTAAATTCAATGAAAATAAAGACACAAGATACCCAAACCAATGGGACACTATGAAGGCAGTGCTAAGAGGAAAGTTCATAGCACTAAGTGCCCACATAAAAGAAATGGAGAAAGCACTCATTAGAGACTTAAGAGCACAGCTGAAAACTCTAGAAAAAAAAGGAGGAGACTCATCCAGGAGAAGTAGAAGATGGGAAATAATCAAGTTTAGGGCTGAAATCAACAAAATAGAAACACAGAAAACAATCCAAAGATCAATGAAACAAAAAGCTGGTTCCTGGAGAAAATCAACAAGATTGACAAACCCTATCCAAACTAATCAAATGGCAGAGAGAGAACATGCAAATTAACAAGATCAGAAATGAAAAGGGGGACAAAACCACAGACACATAAGAAATTCCGAGAATCATTAGATCTTACTACAAAAGCCTATATGACACAAAATTGGAAAATGTTAAAGAAACGAACACTCTTTTAGATAAGTATCATATACCAAAATTAAATCAAGACCAGGTGAACAATTTAAATAGACCTCTAAGTCATGAGGAATTAGAGAAGCTGTCATCAGAAACCTCCCTACCAAAAAAAGCACTGGACCAGATGGTTTCAATGCAGAATTCTATCCGAACTTCCAAGAAGAGCTAATGCCTATACTCCTTAATGTGTTTCACCAACTAGGAACAGAAGAGTCATTGCCAAACTCCTTTTATGAAGCTACAGTCACCCTGATACCAAAACCACACAAAGACTTAACCAAGAAAGAGAATTACAGGCCAATCTCACTCATTACAGGCCAATCTCACTCATGAACATCGATGCAAAAATTCTCAATAAAATACTGGCAAACCAAATCCAAGAGCACATCAAAAAAATTACACATTATGATCAAGTAGGCTTCATTCGAGAGAGACAGGGCTGGTTCAACCGATGAAAATCTATCAATGTAATCCATCATATAAATAAACTGAAAAAAATCAATATGATCATTTCATTAGATGCTGAAAAAGCATTTGACAAAATTCAACACCCCTTTATGATAAAGGTCTTGAAGAGACTAGAGATACATGGTCCATTCCTCAATATAATAAAAGCAATATACAGAGAGCTGACAGCTAACATAAAATTAAATGGAGAGAAACTCAAAGCCATCCCACTAAAATCAGGAACAATACAAGGCTGTCCACTTTCTCTATACCTCTTCAATATAGTACTTGAAGTTCTAGCAATAGCAATAAGACAGCATAAGGAGATCAAGGGGATTCGAATTGGAAAGGAAGAAGTCAAACTTTCATTATTTGCAGATGATATGATAGTGTACATAAGCGACCCCAAAAACTCTACCAGAGAACTCCTACAGCTGGTAAACACCTTAAGTAACGTGGTCAACTCAAAAAAATCAGTAGCCCTCCTATACACAAAAGATAGAGAAGCAGAGTGGGAAATCAGAGAGGCATCACCTTTCACAATAGCCACAAATAGCATCAAGTATCTTGGGGTAACTCTAACCAAGGAAGTGAAACATCTATTTGACATGAACTTTAAGACGTTGAAGAAAGAAATTGAAGAGAACACAAGAAAATGGAACGATCTCCCATGCTCTTGGATGGGTAGGATCAAGTTAGTAAAAATGTCAATTCTACCATAGGCAATCTATAAATTGAATGCAATCCCTATTAAAATCCCAACAAAATTCTTCACAGATCTTGAGAGAACAATATTAAACTTTATATGGAAAAACAATAAATCTAGGATAGCCAAAACAATCCTATACAATAAAGGTACTTCCGGCGGCATTACCATCCCTGACTTCAAACTCTATTACAGAGCTACAGTAATGAAAACAGCTTGGTATTGGCACAAAAACAGATGTTGACCAATGGAATCGAAACAAAGACTTGGATTTTAACCTGCAAACCTATAAACACCCGGTTTTCGATAAAGGAGCTAAAAGTATACAATGGAAGAAAGAAAGCACCTTCAACAAATGGTGCTGGCATAACTGGATGTCAACTTCAGAGGAATAAAAATAGATCCATATCTATCACCATGCAAAAAACTCAAGTCCAAAGGGATTAAAGACCTCAATATCAATCTGAACACACTGAACCTGATAGAAGAGAAAGTGGGAAGTACTATACAACACATGGATGGGTACAGGAGACCACTTCCTACGTACAACCTCAGTAGCACAGACAATAAGGACAACATTGAATAAATGGGACCTCCTAAAACTGAGAAGTTTTTGTAAAGCAAAGGACACTGTCACTAAGACAAAAATGCAACCTACTGACTGGGAGAAGATCTTCACCAACCCCCCAACAGACAAAGGTCTGATTTCCAAAATATATAAAGAACTCAAGAAACTAGACTTTAAAATGCTAATTAACCCAGTTAAAAATGGGGCACTGAACTGACCAGAGAATTCTCAACAGAAGAAGTTCAAATGGCCACAAGACACTTAAGGTCATGCTCAACCTCCTGAGTGATCAGGGAAATGTATATCAAAACAACTTTGAGATACCATCTTACATCTGTCGGAATGGCTAAATACAAAAACACCAATGATAGCCTTTGCTGGAGAGGATGTGGAGTAACAAGAACACTCATCCATTGCTGGTAGGAATGCAAACTTGTGCAACCATTGGAACTCAGTGTGGTGGTTTCTTAGGAAATTCGGGATCAACCTACCCCAGGATCCAGCAATACCACTCTTGGGAATATACCCAAGAGATGTTCTATCATACTACAAAAGCATTTGTTCAACTATGTTCATAGCAGCATTATTTGTAATAGCCAGAACCTGGAAACAACCTAGATGCTTCTCAATGGAAGAATGGATGAAGAAAGTTTGGAATATGTACGCATTAGAGAATTACTCAGCGATAAAAAACAATGACATTTTGAATTTTGCATGCAAATGGATGGAAATAGAAAACACAGTCCTGAGTGAGGTAACCCAGACCCAAAAAGATGAATATGGTATGTACTCACTCATAAGTGGATATAGCCTTAAATAAAGGACATTGAGCCTATAATCCGTGATCCTGGAGAAGCTAAATAAGAAGATGAACCCAAAGAAAAACATATAGTTATCCTCCTGTATATTGGAAGGAGACAAGATTGCCAGGCAAAAATTGGAAACTTGGGAGTGGGGTGGGGTAGAGGTAAGGGGAGATGGGGAGAAAAAAGTGAGAAGGAGGGATGGGGATAGCTTGGGGAAATGGGACGGTTGGGATGGAGGAAGGGTGGATATGGGAGCAGGGAAGTATATATCTTAATTAAAGGAGTCATTTTAGGTTTGGCAAGAGACTTGATTCTAGAGGGGTTCCCAGGTGTCCAGGAAGATGTCCCAAGCTAGATCTTTGGGCCGCTGAGGAGAGGAGCCTGAAATGGCCCTATCCTATAGACATACTGATGAATATCTTGCTTATCATCTGGTGATGGATGAAGGTAGAGACAGAGACCCACATTGGAGCACTGGACTGAGTTCCCAAGGTCCAAATGAGGAGCACAAGGGGGAGAACATGAGCTCACCAATGCAAGCTGGATTGGGACTGATGGAGCATGTGATCAAACTGGACTCTCTGTACATTTAGGACAAGGAGGGCTGACTGAGAAGCCAAGGACAATGGAATTGGCTTTTGATCCTACTGCATGTGCATGCTTTGTGGGAGCCTAGTCTGTTTGGATGCGCACCTTCCTAGACCTGGATGGAGGGGGGAGGGCCTTGGAATTCCCACAGGGAAAACAACCCAGTTGCTCTTTGGACTGGAGAGGGAGGGGGGGCATGGAGAAAGGGGAAGGGAAATCGGAGGAGGGGAGAAGGTGGAAATTTTTAAGTAAAAATAAATTTAAAAAAATATACAGGACCAAACAATGTTCCTCTAGTTAATAATTACCTTAACAGATATGCATCCATTGGCACCACACATAGCAGTGTAGCACAGATATAAATATGAACAAATATCTGTATCAACTTAAAACCAAAAAGAAAGAAAAATGAATAAAATTATAATTCATAGTGTTATGAAAACATTACCTTAATATATTGTTCAACTTATTACCTGTTGGGAAAGATACTTAATAACAATTATGTAATAAAAAGTAACAATTCCTATATGTTTACTTTCTCTTCCCTTAGATTTACCCTCAGTCTTTCAACACCTGTGTCAAGTGTTCCACAAAATGGATGACAATCACTGTCTAGCTGTCAGAGAAAGTGGCTCCATTTACTAGAAACAATATAGCAGAGTAGTAACAGTCATGATACATTATATGTTAAACATAGGAAAGATATTCGGGAATGTTAAAAATTCATTGTATGCATAATAAAATGTCACATCAAAAAAAAAGAAATGTAGAAACATAAAATAGAAGGTCACAAAATGCTTTATAATGTGACTATTTATGTTAGTTGGTTACAAGACAGCTCAAATCAATCCCATTGTCCGTGTTACTGCTGTGTAATGCAAAATAATGCAGTTAAGTCAGACCCACCTGTCTACTTCCTGTTGCATGCTCTATCATGTCTTCATATATACGCAGCTGTTGACCATATGGAGAATATGAGCTAAACTCTCCTATTTTCACCTTTAGTCCAAGACCATATGGGAAATTCCAAATATGAAAATGTCATACTCTTCCTGAAGTTTTTCTTTCTGTTTCATAATCACTCTGTCTCCAACTGGATTAGTGAAGGGTGTTTTCCTCAGAAAGGAGTACAGCTGAAAGAGACACACCATTCTATAGTCTGTTTTTATCCTCTTCTTGAATGTATAAAGTGGCTTTTAATTCATCTCCAAGGTAGTATTATTGAAGGTGTCCGTGGGAGAAATAACAATGAATCAAGTGGACAAATAAAATTGTCATAATGTTCCTAGAATTTAAGTTCTTTCAGAAAAAAACACACAAACTGAAACATAGACATATACACAGATACCAATATGAAAACACACACACACAGCATGAGAGAGAAACAGAGATAGTCAGAGAAAGAGAGAGACAGAGATTAACTTCCATACAGACATGCAGAGTGCCACTACTTACATTTTATACAGACATTCGCATAAGTGCCAACATTGACACAAGAAAACAAAGGTACACACAGTGACATATATGCACCAAAACACACACACACACACACAAACAGAAACCTGCAAAACAGATGAACAGGCTCAAAAATACATGCACATATTAATTTACAAATACACACATGGAGACACTCACAGACAAAAACACCTACACAGAGAGATATCAATATAAATCGATTTGTGTTCACATACAGATTCAAGAGGTGGGTAGACAGACAGACAGACAGACAGATGGATAGAAACAAAGATATACATATATGTAAGAAATATACAACAGTGAGATCAACACATATAAACACATGCACTGATAAAATACACAGAAAAATATTTACAGAAGCAAACTCCCATACAAAAAGATATTGACACAAGATAAATTTACAAATCTATGTTCAGTTCCAAATACAAATAGATATGCAGATATACAGAAACACTGATTTACACAGTAACACAGATACAAGCAGAGATACCCAGAAACACAAACATACAACCATACACAAAAAAGCCATGCATTCACACATATGGATAAAATTATATGTCCTTAACTGAAAAATGACACTGTTTACTGTGTAATTACTTTCACTCAGGATGTGAAATGAGGTCACTTGTGAAAAATGATCTCATAAACTGATTATCACATATTTAAATAAATACACAAGGATTCATCTTCTCATAAAGGAAAGGATTAAAAAGGAAGGACTTAGGCTTATACTTTTAGAATAGCTGTGGTGATTGTCAGGTACTCTGTAACAAAATTAGTGTGTTTCCTTTACAAATTGTGCCTCCCACATCATTGCTTTTGTATTAAGATCTATACCAGCATCCAGATTTACATCACTATCAAGAAAAAATTCCAGAAATCTTTCTTTTTAGGAAATATTCACTAATTTAGTAAATTGAGACATTTGACAGACATTTAAGTTTGATGATTTCAAATTTCATCCAAAAGAGGAAACACTACCTCCAAGCAGTGAGCATAATGTTTTTTTCCATTATTCATTGGTTGATTATATACATGCTGAAGAAGCATTTCATGGAGGGCATGGGCCATAGCAAACACTGCATTATATATGTCATAACTCTCATCACTAAAGGCCATGTCAAAAGTCTGTGACTTTAACCATTGCAATGAGGCATTGGATAAGCAATTCTTTGCAGTCTTACACATAGAAGCTGAGACTTTGCAGTTCAAGTTCATCCACTCTGTCCTGGCCAGAAATTCATCAGTGTATTTGAGGGGGTTCAATGTTTGGACAAATGTTTTAAAATGAGAAATCTCAGCATGATGGTGTGCAAAAGTTATTTTTCCATTGAATGAATTAAGTGGGAAGTCATTCTTAGTTGTAATGCCATCCCACTGTGAGGTGGTGACCCATATTCTCTGTAAACCTAGAGATTCCCATCTTCTAAAGCCTACAGCTAGAGTACTGTCTGGGTCACCATAAATGACAATTACATTTGTGGATGATGTCATGATTTGGTTATAATATACTTCAGCTTGTGTCAAGAATAAATCCATCTTGACTGGGATCACACTCACAAAAGCAAAACAGAAAGTAATTTTTTCCATCTCTCCTCTCAAATGTGTGAGAAATTGAGTACCCTGATCATCGTCTGAGATGGCCAGTCCAATCCAGTTCCAGTTGAAGTAAAGCATCAAAGAGATCATGGCCAGGGCTAAAGATGTGTCTTTGGCAGCCATCTGATACAGAGAGGGAAATTGTTCATGATCGTTGAGGATGGGGTGGCAAGGTCCGTAGGTAATCTGAAGGATCTACAACACAGAGAGCAGCATGAGGTGGCACACACTCATAAGAACTTGTAAACACACATTCAGTCAAAATTTTCTTAAAAAACTTTTTATTTGTTAGTTTTTCTCATCTCAATTTCAAAAAAGAAAATGAAGCACCATCAAGAATGAAGAATAACCATGAACTACACTGTTAAACAAAATGTGAAGGTAGTATACTTCTCACAATCTTTTTAGCATCTAGGACTTATAACAGCAGATTCAGAATTTTTTGCAAATTCACAACACAAAATCTCACCTGTTGAGGTACGAAGAGGTTGAACTTGGTCCCAGCCTTCACAGATGTTGCCAAATTTGGTCCTGTAAGCACCACTATACACGTAGTCTGTTCATCACAGATATAATTTGGAACATCACGAAATTCTTCAGAAAATTGCAAGTTACTATATAATTTTGTCCTAGTTGTGCAAACACCTTCTGGGCGTTCAAATATGAATGATGAATTTGTTAGAAGATCAGGGTTCCTGTTAACTTCATTCATGGAAAAAGCTAAGGCCAGTGCAAACTGGATGTTTTTAGTTGTTGTTCTGTAAAAAAATATGATTCTTAATATGTACAAAGATCTACAGATGATCCTCTGTAGTCAATGAATGTACTATTCTGAGCTGTACAGTATTGCCAACCACTGCCAATACTAATACAAATGGCCTATGCTGTGATATTGGAATAATATGAGTAGCTGGAAGCTTGTAAAAAGCTTTAAAAGTTCATCAGCGTGAATCTTCCATAAATAAGGTAAGCCATCAGCAGCTTTCAAAAAGTGTGTTTTCAACTAATGGTTTATGAGTGCTTAATCTAAAGATAAAGACAATGGCAGATGGTTTAACCAAACAATATACCTGTTCATGTATTCATTTTGAAATCATCAGGCAATGTGAAAAATTCAAGAGACATGTGAGCCTATGAGTTATCATATTTTCTACAGATTAGATTGTCCTCAAATGTACAGAGATATGGCAGCTCCAGGTTCTTAGTGCTGAGATTAAGGTATTGTACTACCTTCTATGTATTCTTCACCTATTTTATGTTTACACAGAATATCATATGTTCACACTGGATATATCTGACCAATATATTTTTATATTACAAATCTGCTTTTACTACCTTTCTAGTTACACTAACACAACAATAGTATCCTACATAAATTTGTATATGCCAGTTTAACATCTTTATAAAATAGAAGATGATAAAGTATAAAATGTGAGGAAAATATTTATGAGGCTCCTTTTGTAATAAAATTGGTTCACAAGCATGTTGGGAGCGGATAATACCAATTTGTATTAATTTTTTGGGAAGAGCTTTAATCTGTCTTTTCCTAGTCATTTCATATCATCTGACCGGTAATCATTAATCATACTTCTTCATTCTAAATGATTTACTCAGATTAAATTAAACCTATTTACCACTTACATATTGTACTCTATGATGTCTCTATGTATTTCCTATACATTTTCAAATTAAAAGTAATTTTTAAACATTTTTTCTTTCCACAAAGAAAATGTGTCATTGAAAATTTAGTAACACACAACAGGAATTTGATAGTAGATCTTGTGAAGCTCAAACACTAATTCCTTACCGCCAAACATTAAGAAATATAAATCCCATGAGCAGTTAGAGTGTCCCAGTGGACTAAATTTCTGTGTTTGATAACAACTTTTTGTTTGTTTGTTTTTATTTTCTTTTACTTTAAAAATAATACCAATCAAAATTCCCACTTCTTCCCCTCCTCCCACTCCTCCCACTCCTCCCTCTTTCCCCCAGATACTCCCCCTACCCTCTCCAGTCCTAAGAGAGGTCAAGGCACCATGCCCTGTGGGAAGTCCAAGGCCTTCACCATTACATCCAGGCTGAGCAAGGTATGCATCCAAAGAGAATCCCAAAATGCCAGTACATGCAGTAGAGACAAATTCTAGTGCCATTGTCATTGGCCCCTCAGTCTGCTCCAACTGTCAATTACATTCAGAAAAACCAGTTTGATCCCATGCTTATTCATTCCCAGGAGGATATTCAATCCTCCTGCCAACCCCAAAATGGCTCCCTCAATTAAGATATCTCCTTCCTGCTCCTATATCCGTCCTTCATCCATCTCAACCACCCCACTCCCCGAACCTCTCCCCAACCCTCCCCTTCTCCCCTTTCTCTCGCTCTCTCTCTTTCACTCTATCCCTCCACCCACTTGCTCCCAACTTTTGCCTGGAGATCTTGTCTGCTTCCAGTTTCCAGTAGGATTGATATATGTTCTTCTTTGGGTTCACCTTATTACTTAGCTTCTCTAGGATCATGAACTATGGGCACAATGTCATTGTTTATGGCTAGAATCCACTAATAAGTGAGCACATACCATATTCATATTTTGGGGTATGGGTTATCTCACTTAGGATAGTGTTTTTTACTTCCAACTATTTGCATGCAAAATTCAAGATGTTATTGTTTTTTACCACTAAGTAGTACTCTAATGTGTAGATGTAAAAAAAGTGACACACTTTCTTTATCCATTCTTCTATTGAGGGGCATCTAGGTTGTTTCCAGGTTCTGGCTATTACAAATAATCCTGCTATGAACATAGTTGAGCAAATGCTTTTGTAGTGTGATTCGGCATCTTTTGTGTATATTCCCAAGAGTGGTATTGCTGGATCCTGAGTTAGGTTGACTCCAAGTTTTCTGGGAAAGCACCATAGTGATTTCCAAAGTGATTGTACCTTCCCACCAGCAATGGATGAATATTCCCCTTACTCCACATCCTCTCCAGCATAAGTTATTATTGGTGTTTTTGATTTTAGCCATTCTGACTGGTGTAAGATGGTATCTCAAAGATGTTTTGATTTGCATTTTCCTGATAGCTAAGGAAGTTGAACATGTCCCTAAGTATCTTTTGCTCATTTGTAATTCTTCTGTTGAGAATTCTCTGTTCAGTTCAGAACCATATTTTTTA
The DNA here is from genome assembly GCF_014885135.2 of Alexandromys fortis. Taxonomy (NCBI): domain Eukaryota; kingdom Metazoa; phylum Chordata; class Mammalia; order Rodentia; family Cricetidae; genus Alexandromys; species Alexandromys fortis. The sequence continues at coordinate 9,356 of NW_026068251.1, read as the reverse complement.
ATTTGGTTATTTAGAATTTTAATGTCTAGTTTCTTGAGTTCTTTATATATTTTTGAGATCCAGTCCTTTGTCTGATGTGGGGTTGGTGAAGATCTTCTCCCATTCAGTAGGTTGCCTTTTTGTCTTATTGACTGTTTCCTTTGCATTACAGAAGCTTCTCATTTTCAAGAGGTCCATTTATTCATGAATGCTCTTAATTGTCTGTGCTACTGGGGTTATATGTAGGAAATGGTCTTCTGTGCCCATGCATTTCAGGCTACTTCCCACTTTCTCTTCTATCAGGTTTAGTGTGGTCATATTTATACTGAGGTCTTTAATCCATTTGGACTTGATTATGGTGCATGGTGATAGAAATGGATATATTTTCATTCTTCTACAGGGTGACAGCCAGTTATTTAGGATATGCTAACACATGCTTTAGGACCTACACATTGATGAATGTGCATCAGCTGATTGTACTCTATAACCATTTTCTTGGGCCAGCTTAGGATTATACTAATTTAAATAGAATTGGGTTTATTTAATAAGTCATCTCCTGCTACAGTGCTATAGAAACTGTGAAGTGAAAAAAAAGAAACTGTGAAGTGGATGGCTATATATTATGGAACAATATAATTTGAGTCAGCAACCAGTCTTGTAAATTGGAGGATAACTGTGTTTAAAACAGAACATTTTTTTGACAAATTAAAAGTAGAAAAATAGCATTAATTCTCTAAAAGAATTTGGGGTTGCTTATTGGTGAACAAATTGTAAAAACAGTACAGAAAATTCATACCATTGTTCTGATTCTCAGCATATAGCCCTCAAATAATATCAGGGTGACATTTCATATAACATAGAAGGGAACATATTGCATATTCAAAATATTGTTTAATTGCTTTTTTTTTCACAAGCCAATACACTACTACAAGTGAGCAGGGGCAAACTGTAATCAAGACTCCATCATAATCTTCATTCTCCTTTCTTCTCCAAAAACTCTTGGAATGAATGAAACTGACCAAAAAAAAAAAGAATTATTAGGTGCAACAAGAGAAAAATAATATTTTTCTAGCTGTATTCCTGGGCAGTGTAATTGTGAAATTTCTTTCATATACGTTTATAAAATAGGCATCTGTGTATTCCCAAGTGTTGTTATTTCTGTGGGCAAAGATAGATACTTGTTCATTCCTGATTCCCTCTTTTTGACAGCATTTCTTCAAACATTGGGATCTTCAACACTCTTCTCAGAAGCACTACATCTGAAGTCTGAAGTCTATGTGATAAATGTATATGAGACAAATTCAGGTAGTTTCATGATATTACTGATCTTTGTTGAAATTAAAGACCCTAGGTGGATGCCATTTTGGAAAAATTTGGTTACATGACATTCTCATCAATCTGTTTATGCTACTCTCTTTAGATGTGTTTTGGGGATATTTATTATGTGATATATGGTGCAACTTGTATTATTGTTTCAAGAGGACTTTTAAATTCAGAATTCATAGCTACATACTAATTATATTATTACAAAGTTCATGCCAGGGAAATCAGACATGGCAGTCTGACTTATGCTTCATCTATGGTAGGTACAGAACATTTGACCAAATCTTGTTCTCCCATTGTCTTGAGAACCAATAATCAAACCAATCCAGAAAATTTCTAAAATCTAATATTCCAAAACTATCCAGCTCATCATAGAACCACAGGTCTTTTGCATGTTAAATATTGATTTTTAAATATTCCACAAAATCCAGAGAGAACAGCAGACCTGTGTGATTCATTTCATCTACTACATAAGACCTATCACTCTTCCTCTTCTTACACAATCATGAATAATGAGAAGATAAGCTGAATATTTATTATCTAGCACATTATATCCCTCCATGTCCCTCTGTTCTCACAGATCAATAACATTTGTTTACTGCTTTTTTCTGCTTTATCTTTTATTTCCTTTTTATTTATTTATTTTTGCTCAATTTACAATCTAGTAGTTGTTGCAAAAAGTCTTTTGTCATTTATCTTAGAAGCAAATGCAAACTAGAAAGTGATGTTCTTATATCATTTCTCTAATCATGTATTTAGTTTTCTCTCGAGAATCTTTACTGCTAGTGGGATGTAGGAGGAGACACTTGTTTGTAATGGCGCCCAGAATCAAAATAAACACACAAAAACTGTATTAATTAAATTACTGCTTTGCCCATTAACTCTAGCTTCTTGTTGGCTAACTCTTACATATTAATTTAACCCATATCTATTAATCTGTGTATCATCATGTGACAGTGGCTTAAGAGCAAAATTTCAGTGCCTCTGTCTCTGGTGGCAGCAGCTCCATGGTGTACCTCAAATTCTGCCCTTTTTCTTCCCAGCATTTCGTTTAGTTTTTCCCACCTACTTAAGTTCTGACCTATCAATAGGGCAAGGCAGTTTTTTTTTTATTCATTAATGGTAATCACAGCATGCAGAGGGCACTCTCACATCATCTCCCCTTTTCTGTTTAAATAAAAAAGAAGGCTTTACTTTAGCACAGTAAAATTATATATAACAAAACAGGTATCAAGCAAGAATTACAGTTACAATATTTATATCTACTTTCTATCTATTCTTCAACACCATAAAAGACTCCAGAAGGATATACTATTACCTCAGTTAACAGATAATGCATTACAAGCAACTTCCAAAATTTTAGAGTTGACAGAGACTTCTTGCTGCCTGGACAGTCACCCAAAGTTCTTCTGTACTATTGGTGCATCCATCTTTAGACTACAGGCCCATAGTATCCAGCAGACTTTTCCATGAAGCAGTCAATTTCAAAGACAGTTCCTCCTATATTGGCAGCATGGCAGTCACTTTCTTCTTTAAACTGCAGAATGTCTCGTAGGCTCTTTCAAGAAGCAGTAACCCTGAATGATCATCTCACCTTTAGGCAAGTTCAGCAGGCATTTCTCTGTGGGTCCTGTATGTTCATTTTATCTAACAATCTTCATAAGGAGCCTCTTCAACGCTCATCTTCCTCTTGAAGTAGATTGGTGATGCCAGGAGCAGAGGTGTCTCATTGCCTGAAAGGTCCTAAATTTTTAAAACATTTTAAATGGAATATTCTGGAGGCCTCTAAAAGATTTGAAGAATACCTATATAAGTGAAATATATTTCTATATATCTAGAAAACCTAACTAACACGTCTACAATTTTTACTATTATAGATGATTATCTATTAACTTATATTTCTTAATTATACATTATGTTTTTAAATGAGCTATACAAGATGAATACCTTAATCAAGATCAGAAACACTGGTGTAAGAGGTTCTTCTGTCTATGTGTTGTTTTTCATTGGTTGAATAAAGAAACTGCCTTGGCCTTTGGATAGGGTAGAACTTAGGTAGGTGGAGTAGACAGAATGGAATGCTGGGAAAAAGAAGGGCAGAGTCGAGACTCCATGAATCTCCTGCCTGAGATAGATGTAGGTCAGAATCATGCTGGAAAACCACAGTCACGTGGTGATACACAGATTTAATAGAAATGGGTTAATCAAGATGTGAGTTAGCCAATAAGAGGCTAGAGCTAATGGGCCAGGCAGTGTTTAAAGGAATACAGTTTCTGTGTGGTTAATTTGGGTATAAGATAGTTGGGCGGCCGGGACCAAAAGCATGCCTCCTCCTCCCACTACAACAGAATGGTGACCAATGTCTCAAACGAACTCCATTTAAAACTTGAGAAAGCTTAAAAAGGAATTATAGAAACAATGTAGAGTTTAGCACAGCTTGTGGTGTGTCATAGCTCCTTTAAGAGAAAAATTTCTAACTCAGCAGCCATAACAACAACAATAAAAAAGCTGCACAATTTTTAAACATGGTTTCCCGGGCCCTGCCACCTGTGACAACTCTAGCTATGGGGCATCAGTGGGCCTGGGTATTTGTGTGCCTTCTCAGGACCGGGAGGAAAGTAGCTGAGATCATTCCCATGGCTCAGCTCTTCTTGCCTGGGTAGATGGTGGGATCAGGCTTGGGCAGGCAGGAGAGCATGGCCTATTTCCACCACCATACACAGAGATGTTTCCAGGCTGTGCAGTGCTCTGCATGGCAGATTTAGGGTAACCCAGATAAAAAGAGCTTATGTGCTGCAAGCTCATTCTCAGAGTTAAAGTGCTGATCCTGGCTTCTACCTGGCGACCCCAGAGCTAGGAGAAATGGTCCTTACACTATTTTGCAATTGGAGAGAGGTAGAGCCAACATCCAGAACAGTTGTAACTGAGCTGCTTAGCATTTTAAAACTCTTCAAGACAGTAGAGAATTACAGACAATGCAATAGGACAGATTCAGACATAAGCGACCTCTGAATGGGGTCACTATGTTGGATAAATACATGTAGGCTTGGGAGAGAAAAATGAAAAGAGTTTATAGAGTCATAAAATAAAGTTAATGCTTTAAAAAGAGGGTAAAGTCTTTAAAGAGATAGAGTACAGATAGTCATAGATTAAAAGAAGTTAAAAAAAAACAACGTAAATATGGAAAATTCACAGAGAGTCTGGATTCTGTGTATTATTGTAATTTCTTTGAATTTTTTGACTGTGAAGGAGCTAACTGCAGAGAGACACTTTGTTGTGTGTGCTGCTGATCTAATCCAGCATCTATATTATAAAGGTATCTTGACTTCAAAATTTGGGTCTAAAAATATGGTGCTTTGAAAATGAGGTTCTTCTTTTGTTTTCACAGAGGATGATACCTTATGGATTGTATCTAGACAAATATGGTTTGATAGACCAGCTGAAAGGTTGCTGTGAACACACTTAAAACTTACTTAGCTCAACTGGCCACTGAGGTGAACCTAGCATACAGGAAAAGACCTGATTAACAGTGCCCCAATACAGCACGAAGCAGTTTGGAGAGATAAAACTATGCCCATATTCCCAAATATTGTTTATAAATGTTCTTTTACATTTAAAGGGGGATATGATATAGATATGAACAATTTACATTGGTATAAATTTTGCTTTATTGATATAAATTTTAGGTTAATATTGTTATATGTATTTCTTATCTTGATTAAGGTATTGTGATTGTGTAGTTCATTTAAAAATGTAATGTATAATTAGGAAATATAGGTTGTAAATGGATAATCATTGGTAATAGTCAAGCTTGTAGTCATGTTAGTTAAATATTTTAGATATATAGAGATATATTTCAGTTAGATAGGCATTCTTCTCATCTTTCAAAAATTACAGAATATGGCATTTAAAATGTTCTAATAGCTTAGGGCTTTTCATGACAATGAGACACGTCTGCTCCTGGCAGCACAAAGCTATTTTGAGAGGAAGATGGGCATTGAAGAAACTCCTAATGGAGTTTGGTAGCCATTTGGGCAAGAAACTGCTCTTGCCTTGACCATTGCATAAACTGGACATAAAGGACCTGAAGAGAGAACACTGCTGATCTTGCCTAAAGGTGAGATGGTCCTTCAGGTTTCCTGCTTTATGAAAGAGTCTGTGAGATATTCTGAAGGACAAAGAAGAAAGTGAACTGTCTTTGAAATTTCCAGCTTAATGGAAAAGTCTGCTGGATACTATGGGCCTGTAGGCTGAAGATGGATGCCCCAACAGTACAAAAAAAACCCTTGGGTAACATGTCCAGGCAGTGAAATGTCTCTGTCATTTCTAGAGTTTTGGAAGTTGCTTATAATGCACTTCTTATTTACTTAGGTAATATTATATCCTTCTGGAGTTTTTGATAGAGTTGAAGAATAGATAGATAGTTATGATTATAGTTTTCCTTTGTTATGATAAAAGATAAAATAAATATAAATATTGTATCTGTAATTCTTTCTTGATAACTGTTTTGTTATATGTAATTTTACTATGTTAAAGTTAAAGCCTTCTTTTTGTTTCAACAGAAAAAGGAAAAATGGTGTAGGAGGTTTTTCTGTCTATGTGTTGTTTTCATTGGTTGAATGAAGAAACTGCCTTGGTCTTTTGGTAGGGCAGCACTTAGGTAGGCAGAGTAGACAGAATGGAATACTGGGAGGAAAAAGGCAGAGTTGAGACTCCATGAATCTTCTGCCTGAGATGGACGTAGTTTAGAATCTTGCTGGTAAGCCACAATCACATGGTGATACATAGATTAAATAGAAATGGGTTAATCAAGATGTGAGACTTAGCCAATTAGAAGCTAGAACTAATGGGCCAGGCAATGTTTAAATGAATACAGTTTCTGTGTGGTTATTTCAGGTATAAGATAGCAGGGCGGCAGGGACCAAAAGCAGGCCTGCTCCTTCCACTACAACAAAATACACATATGTATAACAAAATTGACCTTAAATTTGTATCAATAAACCAAGATCTATATCAAGGCAAATTATTCATCTCTATATCATATTCTCCTTTAAATGTTAAAAAACATTTATAAAAAATATTTGGGATTATGGGCATAGTTATTTCTCTCCAAACTGCTTTCTGCTCTTTATTGGGTAAAGTGTTTTCTTTGTGAAGGTGTTTACAGTAACCTTTGAGGGTGTCTTGTTCCATCATACCACATCAGTCTGGAAGTAGTCTATAGGTTCTCCATCTCTGTGGAAACAAGAGAAAAATCTATTTTCCAAAGCAACATATCCTTAGTCAAAAATTTGGAAGTCATGATACCTTTATAATATACATGTTGGTTTAGTTTAGGAGCCCATACAATGAAATGCCTCTCTGTATGTAACTCCTTCACATTAAAAAATTCAAAGAAAACACAATAATATATATAATCCAGACTCTGTGAATTTTCTATTTTTATGTGGCTTATTTTACTTTACTCCTTTTAATCTATGACTCTCTGTACTTTGTCTCTTTAGAGACTTTTTTTACTTCCTTTCCATTCTCTATACTATTTTTCTTCTCTATTTCCCAAAACTACATACATTTATTTAACAATGTGACTTGTTTAGTGTTTTTTTTTATGTCTGTATCTGTCCTTATTGCATTATCTGTAATTCTCTACTGTCTTGAAGAGCTTTTAAAATGGTAATCAGCTTGGTTGTAGATGCCCTGGATGCTGGATCCACCTCTCTCCACTTATAAAATGGTGGAAGCACCAACCTTGTTACCTCTGTGGCCACCAGACAAGAGCCATGCTCAGAACTCCAACCTTGAGAATGAGTGTGCGGCACATAAACTTTTTTATCTGAGTAACAGCTATATCTGCCATGCAGAGCACTGTGCAACCTGGAAACATCTCTGTGTATGGCGGTGGGAATCTGCCATGCTCTCCCACTTGTGCAAGTTTAGTAAACCTGGTCCTGCCCCCTCCCCAGGCATAAAGCGCGGAGCCACGAGCATAGTCTCAGCCACTTTCCTTCCAACCCTGAGTGGGCACACAAACACCTGGGCCCACAAATACCGTTGAAATGCTCCATAGCCAGAGTTGTTGCTGGCAGCATGGCCCAGGAAGCTGCACTTTAAAACCGCATGGATTTTATGTCCTGCTATGGCCAAACCAGGAAATCCTTTCCCAAAGAAACCATGCCTCTAGCAAACAAAGCCCATGCAAGAAAATGCCACTACCACACCATGTTTAACACTGTTGTTTTGTCCTTTTTAAGCCTTTTCAGGTTTTACATGTATTCAGTCCACTACATTGGCACACCAATTGTTGCAAGGAACTGGTTGTATCCCACTTCTCACACCAGGTGATGTGGAAGTCCCCTCTGTGTGCTGTGATTACCATTAATGAATAAAGAAACTGCCTTGGCCTTTTGAAAAAGCATAACTTAGGTAGGTGGAGAAAACTAAACAAAATTCTGGGAGAAAGAAGGCAGAGTTGGAGGGATGCCATGGAGCTGCTGCCACCAGAGACAGAGGCATTGAAACTTTGCTGGTAAGCCACTGTCACATGGTGATACCCAGAGTAATGGAGATGGGTCAAATTAATATGTAAGAGTTAGCCAATAAGAAGCTAGAGCTAATGGCCCAAGCAGTAATTTAAACAATACAGTTTCTATGTGATTATTTCAGGTCTAAGATATACAGGTGGCTAGGAACCAACAAGCAGCCTCCCTCCAATAATGGGAGAGTGTTTTTTGAATTTGGGCTGATTAGCATCTTTCAATGGATATGCTTATAGACAATGCAGGAAATTATGGGACAAATATTTTCTATGGGTGATGTTATGTCTTATTTAGTATTTGTGATGAGATAAATAGGACTACTATTCTTATATAGATATTATTGTACATTACAAAATAAACACCTAAAAGTTCATGACTCTGGTTCTGTTATGAGCTGTCCTGGTTGCCCACAATGTGGATATAGAGGAAAGTAAAAGGCAGATATTTTCATAGGAAGAGAGCAAATTCACCTTTCTAAGAGAATGCAAATAAAAACTCCAGTGGTCCAGATTCAGGATGGTATCTGGTTTTGTTTTGTATATAATTAATAATTACTTTTTAATTAATTCAGCATAAATAGTTTTATTATGGAAATTTACACACGTGTTCCATATTCTTTGTTGGTATTTGTGCCTCTATCTCCCACAGATCTTTCTCATCTAACTACTGATTCCATATCTTAACCTGAACAGTTTCATTTTCACTTTAGAATCTAGTAAGCCTTTTATCTGAATTGTATTGTAAATAACAACAATGAATTTTGATTTTTATGAAAATAAACCAAAAAATTGTATATGAAATATCACCTATATCTCCTCTTCTGTTGAGATATATCAAGTTCACTCCATATCTTGACTATTTCAATAATGCTTACATAAGTATAGATAGACAAGTCTATGTGTTTTACCAACTTACCTTCTTTCAGAAAGATCTATAGGATAAATGGATGAATCATAAGATACTCCTACATTTAATGACTAAATTAGCTGTATGTGTTTATCACAATGCAATTCTTAGTTTATATTCACACAAGAAGCATTGACAAACAGTTCCCATAACCCCTACATGCTCATTAATTTATCTGGTCATTTTTAGTTTTTCATACTCATTATGATGTGGGAATCCTCTTAACAAAATGTTTCCATTCTTGGAGCTAAAGTATTTGCATGTATTTTTACAATCACATAGTCTTAAATAATTAAAAAAATGAAGTAAATATTATGAGTTGTAAAAAAGCTAGCATTACTCAATTATCATGTTGGCCATGGCTACCTAGACTGCATTCATCTGTTTGATGTCTGTTTTTCACATATTTATTATCTTTGGTACTTTTCCAATGAAGTGGGGTTAAATTTTGTTATCTAATGAGATGATCACGGGGAGGGTGGTAGCTCCTTTGTTCCCACTAGCCTGCCTGCACCAAGCTAGGTAGGTCCTTTGTTTACGAACCACCCAAGCAGCAAGGAGATCTGAACCCGGCACCAGGAGAGACATCACTGGGGTGAGTGAGTTTCTGAC
>NW_026068250.1:613706-615645 GCF_014885135.2 Alexandromys fortis | reverse complement strand
AAATGAAATATCACTGCGATAAGCAGTCTGACAGTGTGACCGCCTAGATCTAGTGCCCACCAGGGTACCACAGGCTCCTCTGCCATCTCAACAGTACTGCCTCAGACCAGCATCTGAACCCATTCTACTCACCACAACGGGGAAATTATTGCTTTCCAAGTTCACCTGAACTTGGAGTCAAACGTGTATCTATAAATGTCAGAAATCAGAGGCAGAGTAGGCTGCCTCGGATGGAAGGTTCATCTAGCTCATCCTTATTACAGTCCTTACAGGTCACTCCACAAGGCCTTGGGGACCTGAAAGAACAGATCCTCTCACCCAAGGCTCGACATGGAACTGAGAGCTGCTGGGTTCCAGACTAGAAATGGTGTTTTGAAGTTCTAAGAGGAAGTCAAATGACAAACCATCCATTAGCGAGACTGTGATGTGCATAAGACCAGGCCCTGGACCATCCTGGGCGCAGGCCTGATTTGTATGTGCCCATGCACAGGTGCTTCTCACTGAGTACCTGTTTCTGGCCCCAACTGCAATGAGTGATGTAATGGGGAATGTAGTGGAACCTGTCCTGGAACTAGCTCTTGTAGACCAGGCTCTCCTTGAACTCATAGAGATCACACTGCCTCTGCCCCCCTCTTGAATGCTGGACTTAAAGGAGTGTATTACCACTGCACAGGCCTTTCCCTCATTTCTAAGATATTATTCCTGTGTATATATGAATGTACCTATGGGGCTCAGAGGGCAGTCTTATGGATTTGGCCTTCTCTCCTCTACATGGGTCCCAGGGGTCAAACTCATGTTGGTATGCTGGTGTGGTACTGTAGTAGTGGGAGCGGCGGGGTTTCGTTCCTGGCACCCGGCCGCCCGCACGGCTAGCTTTATACCTGAAATAATCACACGGAAACTGTGTTCATTTAAACACTGCTTGGCCCATTAGCTCTAGCCTCTTATTGGCTAGCTCTTACTTATTGATCTAACCCATTTCTAATAATCTGTGTAGCCCACGAGCTGGCTTACCAGGAAATATCTTAACCTGTGTCTGCCTGGAGTGGGAGAATCATGGCGACTCCTGACTCAGCTTCTTTCTCCCAGCATTTTCTTCTGTTTACTCTGCCTACCTAATTTTATGTCCTATTAAAGGGCCAAGGCAGTCTCTTTATTTAACCAATGAAATTAACACAAAACAGAAGACTCTCCCCATCATGGCAAACAGTGCCTTTACCCCACCTCACTGTCCTGTCCTTCTCTTCACCACCTACTCAGAAAGATTCTAAGGAATAAGGAAGGGCTCCCTTGAGCCATGACTTGCATTACTCTGCCCCTGGATTCTCCAGAGACAGCCAGGAAACACAAAATTTTAAGAACAAAGCAGGCAAGCTGGGCAGTGGCTGCATATGCCCAGCCCTCCGGGGGATAAGGCTGGAGATATCTGTGAGTTTGAAGTGAACCTGTTCTACATAGTTTTAGAACAGGCAGATTTATTAAGAAAAATGCTCTCCCAAAAACAAGCAAATTAAATGGATCAGGCAAGCCTTGGTTGCAGGCGCCTTTAATTCCCCTATTCAGGGAGCAGAGGCAAGTACTGTCTCGATGAGTTCAAGACCAGCCTACAGAGGGAGTTCTAATCCAGCTAGAAGTGTAGAGAGACCTTGTCTTAAACACAAAAAGAAATAGAGCAGAAAGTTGGTGATGTGACTTGATGAGGGAAGGTGTTTGCTGCCAAGCCTGACAAACTCAGTTAAACCCTTGGGACCCACATGGTGGAAGGAGAGACCTGACTCTAGCAATTTTCCTTTGGCCTCCATAAGGGCATATAAAACACAGTAATTTAATTTATTTTAAAATTATTATTTTATTTATTAATTTGTTTGTTTGTCTTTAATTTATTTATTTGGTTTTTCTTTTTTTATATTTTATATTTTTTTTATTGAGAATAAGAAAA
>NW_026068250.1:610692-611926 GCF_014885135.2 Alexandromys fortis | reverse complement strand
GGATTAAATTCCGGGTCTTCTATGCGATTCCATTGGTCGACTTCTCTGTTTTTATGCCAATACCACACTGTTTTCATTACTGTAGCTCTGTGATAGAGTTTGAAGTCAGGGATGGTAATGCCTCCAGAAGATCCTTTATTGTATAGGATTGTTTTGGCTATCCTGGGTTTTTTATTTTTCCATATAAAATTGATTATTGTCCTCTCAAGATCTGTGAAGAATTTTGATGGGACCTTGATGGGAATTGCATTGAATCTATAAATTGACTTCGGTAGAATTGCCATTTTTACTATGTTGATCCTCCCAATCCAAGAGCAAGGGAGGTCCTTCCATTTTCTGGTATCCTCATCAATTTCTTTCTTCAATGCTTTAAAGTTCTTGTCAAATAGATCTTTCACTTCCTTGGTTAGAGTTACCCTGAGATATTTTATGCTGTTTGTGGCTATTGTGAAAGGTGAAGCTTCTCTGATTTCCCTCTCTGCTTCCATATGCTTTGTGTATAAGAGGGCGACTGATTATGTATGCAGTGTTCTGCCTGCAGATAGACATGCCGGCCAGAAGAGGGCACCAGATCTCATTACAGATGGTCGTCAGGACCTCTGGAAGAGCTCTTACCAGTGCTCTTACCAATGAGCTAACTCTCCAGCCCTTGACCATTTCTCTTTTCTTCCTCTTAAATCACATGTTCATGGGGAGAGAGGTACATCAGTGTATATGGGGTCAGAGTACAGCTTCCAGGAGTCAGTTCTCTCCTTCCATGAGCACGGATAGCAGGCTTGATAGTAAGATTCTTTAAGCCTTTACTAATAACATCACTACTATAGGTTAGTTTCAAAGTAGTTTATTTAAATAATTACTTATCTTAGCCCTATGTGGTAGTGACCATTTAAAGGGTGTATGTATACCACTAGGATACTCTAAATCAGAAATTCTCTGCCTGTGGGTGAAGACCCATTTAGGTGGTTGGAGGAGACTTTCACAGGGGTAGCCTAAGACCATTGGGGAAACATTTACATTATGATTCAAAACAACAAAATCACTTATGTCAATAACAATGAAAGTGATTTTATTGTTGAGGGTTACCACAACATGACGAACTGCATTAGGAAGATTGAGAACCACACCTCTAAATAGTATCTTGCAGTATTACACAAAAATATAACAGGCATGAGTCCAATATTTGAAGGCAGCTGCTGATTTTGAGTCTGTCTTGAATGTGTTTGTCTTGACCAAT
>NW_026068250.1:603511-604232 GCF_014885135.2 Alexandromys fortis | reverse complement strand
AAAAAAAAAACTTTGTGTTTCCTGGCTGTCTCTGGAAAATCCAGGGGCAGAATCATCCAAGTCAGGGCTCAAGGGAGCCCTTCCTTATTCCTTGGAATCTTTCTGAGGAGGTGATGACGAGAAGGACAGGACGGTGAGGTGGGGTAAAGGCACTGTGTGCTACACCAGCATACTAAACTGAGTTTGACCCCTGGTACCCATGTAAAGATGAGAGATCCAAATCCATGAAATTACCCTCTAAGCCCCATAGGTACATTCACATAAACACAGTAATAATTTCTTAAAAATGAGGGAAAGGCCTGGGCATTGGTAACACACTCCTTTAATTACAACCCTCAGGAGGGAGGCAAAGGCAAGCAGATCTTTGTGAGTTCAAGGCCAGCCTGGTCTACAAGAGCTAACTCCAGGACGGGTACCACTACATTCTCCATTACATCATTCATTGCAGTTTGTGGACAGAAACAGGTGCTGAGTGAGAATCCACCTGTGAGTGGACACATACAAACCAGGCCTGTGCTTCCTTCGAAGGACGGTCCAGGGACTGGTTTTAGGCACATCACAGTCTCGCTAATGGTTGGTTTGTCATTTTACTTCCTCTTAGAACTTCGGAACACCCTTTCTAGCCTGGAACCCAGCAGCTCTCAGTCCCATGCCCACAGCCCTGGGTGAGAGGATCTGTTCCTTCAGGGCTCCAAGGTCCTGCAGAGTGACTTGTAAGGAC